>NC_041400.2:6159745-6459745 GCF_900747795.2 Erpetoichthys calabaricus
AACACGCCCTCGACCCTCTGCAGTTCGCATACCAGGAGAAGGTGGGAGCGGAAGATGCCATCATCTATATGCTACATCGATCCCTCTGTCACTTGGACAGAGGCAGTGGCGCTGTAAGAATTATGTTTCTAGACTTCTCTAGCGCCTTCAACACCATCCAACCTCTGCTCCTCAGGGACAAGCTGACAGAGATGGGAGTGGATTCATACCTGGTGGCATGGATCGTGGACTATCTTACAAACAGACCTCAGTATGTGCGTCTCGGGAATTGCAGATCTGATATTGTGGTCAGCAACACAGGAGCGCCGCAGGAGACTGTACTTTCTCCGGTCCTGTTCAGCCAAAATACATCAGACTTCCAATATAACTCGGAGTCCTGCCACGTGCAAAAGTTTGCTGACGACACTGCTATCGTAGGCTGCATCAAGAGTGGGCAGGAGGAGGAGTATAGGAACCTCATCAAGGACTTTGTTAAATGGTGCGACTTAAACCACCTACAACTGAACACCAGCAAAACCAAGGAACTGGTGGTGGATTTTAGGAGACCCAGGCCCCTCATGGACCCCGTGATCATCAGAGGTGACTGTGTGCAGAGGGTGCAGACCTACAAATACCTGGGAGTGCAGCTGGATGATAAATTAGACTGGACTGCCAATACTGATTCTCTGTGCAAGAAAGGACAGAGCCGCCTGTACTTCCTTAGAAGACTGGCATCCTTCAACATCTGCAGTAAGATGCTGCAGATGTTCTATCAGATGGTTGTGGCGAGTGCCCTCTTCTACGCAGTGGTGTGCTGGGGAGGCAGCATTAAGAAGAAGGATGCCTCACGCCTGGACAAACTGGTGAGGAAGGCAGGCTCTATTGTTGGCATAGAGCTGGACGGTTAGACATCCGTAGCAGAGCAACGGGCACTCAGCAGGCTCCTATCAATTATGGAGAATCCACTACATCCACTGAACAGGATCATCTCCAGACAGAGGAGCAGTTTCAGCGACAGACTGCTGTCACTGTCCTGCTCCACTGACAAACTGAGAAGATCATTCCTCCCCCAAACTATGCGACTCTTCAATTCCACCAGAGGGGGTAAACGTTGAACATTATTCAAGTTATTGTCTGTTTTTTTACCTGCATTTTTATTACTCTTTCATTTAATATTTTTTGCTGCTGGAGTATGTGAATTTCCCCCTGGGATTAATAAAGTATCTATCTATCTATCTATCTATCTATCTATCTATCTATCTATCTATCTATCTATCTATCTATCTATCTATCTATCTATCTATCTATCTATCTATCTATCTATCTATCTATCTATCTATCTATCTATCTATCTATCTATCTATCTATCTAATAATCATCATCATAATAATGATAATACATTTTATTTATATAGCACCTTTCCCAGGCTCAAGATCACCTCTAGATAGATAGATAGATACTTTATTAATCACAAGGGGAAATTCCCATACTCCAGCAGCAGCATACTGATACAATAAACAATATTAAATTAAAGATTGATAATAATGCAGGCAAAAAACAGACAATAACTTTGTATAATGTTAAATGTTAATGTCCCCCCAGGGGTGGAATTGAAGAGTCGCATAGTTTGGGGGAGGAACGATCTCCTCAGTCTGTCAGTGGAGCAGGACGGTGACAGCACTCTGTCGCTGAAGCTGCTCCTCTGTCTGGAGATGATCCTGTTCAGTGGCTCCAGTGGATTCTCCATGATTGGCAGGAGTCTGCTCAGCGCCCGTCGCTCTGCCACGGATGTCTGACTGTCCAGCTCCTTGCCTACAATAGAGCCTGCATTCCTCACCAGTTTGTCCAGGTGTGAGGTGTCCTTCTTCTTAATGCTGCCTCCCCAGCACACCACTGCGTAGAAGAGGGCGCTCGCCACAACCGTCTGATAGAACATCTGCAGCATCTTATTGCAGATGTTGAAGGACGCCAGCCTTCTAATGAAGTATAGTCAGCTCTGTCCTCTCTTGCACAGAGAATCAGTATTGGCAGTCCAGTCCAATTTATCATCCAGCTGCACTCCCAGGTATTTATAGGTCTCTAATGTGTATGACAGAGAGAAGGGCACATCAGCAGAGGGCGCTCATGAGCAGCGATGGCTCTACAGCAGACCCCTGTGAAGTCGCCCCAGAAGCAGCTTTAATTCTGACTCCCTAATATCTCAAAAACTATAAGGTGAAGAAATTGGTATTAACCCCAGTGACTTTGATATGTGTTGGAGATGTTAGTAGTTCAGTATTTTAAAATGAATTGTGGTGATCTGCTGTGGGATAACCCCACTGAAAAAAATAACAGTGATTACGCAGAACTCCTTGCAGGGCAGTTCAGTCTTCAGGGCCCCAAAAATTGAGATCTGCCACTGCTCTTGTGGTTACACAAATGAAGAGTAAACTGCAGTGAAAAAAATGTGATTTTTCCAAGTTGATTCTGGGGTGTGTTCTGCTCCTCCTCTGCTCAATGCTTGCATGGACTGGATGTTTGGCAGGGTCGTGGGATCCAGCAGCTGTGGGGCATCTGTTGGTGAAGAAAGATTCATGGATCTTGAATTTGTTGATGATGCTGTGATCTTCGCGGAGTCAATGGAGGCTCTGATTGGGAGACTTGAGAGACTGAGTGAGGAGTCTGAGGGTCTGATAAAAACCAAAGAGCCAGGCCTTTAATGACCTCTTGGGCACGGCCATCAGCAGTGTGTCTGTCTGCGGAGAGAGAGGTTTACTTACCTCAGCAGTGACATTCATGTCTCTGGTGACTTTTCCTATGAAGTCAGTAGACGGATTGAGACAGCACGGGTGGTCACTGGAAAGGGGTGTGTAGTACTTCTGATATCTAAGCAAAAAGACAAAGGTCCAAGTCTTTAGAGTCCTGGTGCTTCCTATTTGTGAGACATGGACGCTATCCAGTGACCTGAGACGAAGACTGGACTCCTTCAGTACTGTGTTTCTCCGGAGAATCCTTGGGTCCTGCTGGTTTGACTTTGTGTTGCTCATGGATGAGGCACATGACCCGCATTGTGAGGGAGCGGCAGTTACAGTACTATGGCCATGTGGCACCATTACCCGAGGGTGATTCTAATTGTTGTGGACCCGAGTAGCTGGACCAGGCTAAGGGGTCTCCCATGAAACACCTGGCTGTTTAGAGGGTCATTTCAAGAGGGGGGGACTGGACCACGTGTCTGCCTGGGGCGTTGCCAACCTGTTTAGTCATGTGGTGGGTGCGACAACATGCTGTACCACTGCATGCTCCCCAGCCTGACTTGATCTGATCTGACCTGACCTGATCACCCTCTCATGTGGCACCTCATCAAATGCTTTCTGAAAATCAAGATAAATAATCTCCCATGCTCCACTCTGATTGTATCCCTTTGTCACCTCATCGTAGAATTCCAGCATATTAGTACAATATGACCTTCTCTCATCTGAACCCATTTTAACAATCCTGTACATGCACAGCTGTGACAAATTCATTGTTTCAGCAAAGCGGTGACAACGTACCTTTGCCATTATCTACTAAAGATAAATGTGAACCCTCCCAAATGTAAAATAGCCTCAGAAGCTCCAATAACTAAGATGCGCCCGCATTATAAATCACAAGCAGGCTGACAATAATTGCCACTCATTCAGGAAGTCGCAAGGCACGATAGCCGTCGGTAAGAATCTCAGGGGACACGCAGCTTTTTCAGCTTTGACTATGAATTGGAGCCATCATCTGGAGACAACACAGATTGTGAAAATGTCAAGTGCATTACATGTACTACTCAGGAATAATCAGGCTTCTGCATAGCAGAACGAAACATTTTACTGACTTAACCTTGATGAAGTGGAGACCACCTTTTTGATGGTAGAACAAACTGTGCAGAATCAATCCATCGCATGAAAAGAGGAAATGGGCCATCTGGTAGAAATGTGAATCTCTCGGGCACGAGGTATGAAAAAAAAAAAAAATCTACTTTCTGAAATCCAACATAGGCTGGTCTATCAAATATGAAGCAATAAGGAAAATGTGCTCTATTGTATAAATTAAACATTTACATCAATCTCAAAAATCAAAAAAGCTTTTAATCATTCACTTTGTACGAGGAGAACGGGCATCCCGGCCGGGAAGGAGGATGTGATATTACCGGGACGGAAGGACAGGTGGGGATGTCCGGCTGAATGAGGAAATAACTTTACGCCCAGCTGGACTAATTTGTTGGATGAATCAGCAGAACCTGAGAATTGGGAGATGGTTCTGTCCCCCATATGCCAGGTGGCAGTGGTCTTCGTAAGGAAATTCAGTTCTGAATCCACTGTGTGTCTGTCACTTTTGATCTCTTGTACTATCGAGTGAATGGCTTCAGGTTTTTTCCTACTGCTCTGAGTTACACTCTTCACCAGCCCCTTTAGTTATTGTGGTGGACACCATCAACCTCTTGTCCATCTCCCCATGGACTGAACAAACTGATTTCGGGCCCGAAGCAAACTGATACCGAGCAGCTAGGGGGTCCGTGGCAGAGCTCCGGCTGCCAAGCAATTTCCTGCATTCAGAGCTGCAGAAATGCGTTTTCCCAGCATCTACAACCATCAGTTTTTGACGGTTTCCATTTGACACTGACAACCGTGACCGCAACACACTGACATTGTATTGTATTATACAATAATTTCAAGCTGTGGAAATTCGGCAAGGCCTAACTACTATCTACAAGACGTTCTTTCTAACAAAATGGAAATATATTGATATGAAGGAAAGTGATGGCTTTACAAAAAGAAGGGCCCCTTTTACGCTCTGTCGAGAATGCAGTGCGGCGGAGCGGCCCTGACTGAAGCGTAAGTGGCCGCCTACTGAGGACAGAGGCACAGATAAGCCATGGAGGCGGCAACAGGTGCGCAGGCCTGAGTGAAGCGTAATGAAGATTGGAGTGCCGAGTGCAGATGTCCACGTGGAGTAATTAGGTGATGGAATATGTTGCCCATGAATTATATATATAAAAAAATTAGTAATAGAGGTTGGAGTGAAGGAGTCTGTTGCTCCATTGGGCCCTCCGCAGCAGCATCGTATCACAGGAAAAAAAAAAAAACCTTGGGCGCAGTGGGCCCCCTCCAGCTGTGGGCCCGAAGCGGTCGCTTCGTTCAATTCGCCCTAAGGCCGGCTCTGATGCCGGACTCTTGTGCACTCAGCTTTACCAGCAAGCCAACACTATTAGAACATCAGGGCAATCTGAACGAGGACAGGCCATCCAGCCCAACAAAGCTCACCAGTCTTTTCCACTTAATTCTTCCAAAATAACATCAAGTGGAGTTTTGAAGGTCTCTAAAGTCCTCCTGTCCACCACCCTACTTGGTCACTTATTCCATATGCATGAGGATTCTCTGTGTGAAGACAAACTTCCTAATGTTTGTGTGAAATTTACCCTTCGCAAGTTTCCAACTTTGTCCCCGGTGTTGTTGATGAACTCATTTTCAAATAATAGTCTCGATCCACTGGACTAATTCCTGTCCTGTCTTGTCTCCTCTTCATCTCTGTAAAGGCTCAGCTCTTTTAATCTTTCCTCATCACTCATCCCCTGTAGCCCTGGAATCAGCCTAGTCACTCTTCTCTGGACTTCCTCTAGTGCTGTGATGTCCTTTTGTAGCCTGGAGCTTATATATATTGTGACAATTAAGAGTCCAAGACATCATAAAGGTTTGGGGCAGCCACCCGTATATTGTTTTTCCCAGCTGCAAAAGGTTTTTAAATCAGAAGCACAATGTGCATATCACAGAGTCCAAAACAGAACTGACTATAGTAGCCCAAGATGGAGGCTTTAAAGGTCTGGAGAGGAACAGATATCATCAAAATGGCCGGAACCAGAAGTGATGTCAGCGAAGGGGCCGGCTTCGGGAGTGATGTCAGCGAAGGGGCCGGCTTCGGAAGTGACGTCAGCAAAGGGGCCGGCTTCAGAAGTGACATCTTCTGAGGTGCTAGAACCTTACAGGATTTCCCAGAAAAGGTCTGTAGGGAACTGAGAAAGATAGTCAGCGCACTCCGCCGCCCCCTGGTCGGATGTTTTATTACACTTACTCAGACCCTTTAGCTGCATCCTACTCACTCATATCCACTCACAGCGCTTCATCACTTTTTCCACATTTTGTTATGTTACAGCCTTATTCCAAAATGGATTAAATTCATTTTTTTCCTCAGAATTCTACACACAACACCCCATAATGACAATGTGAAAAAAGTTTACTTGAGGTTTTTGCAAATTTATTAAAAATATAAAACTGAGAAATCCCATGTCCATAAGTATTCACAGCCTTTGCTCAATACTTTGTCGATGCCCCTTTGGCAGCAATTCCAGCCTCAAGTCTTGTTGAATATGATGCCACAAGCTTGGCACACCTATCCTTGGCCAGTGTCGCCCATTCCTCTTTGCAGCACCACTCAAGATCCATCAGGTTGGATGGGAAGCATCGGTGCACAGCCATTTTAAGATCTCTCCAGAGATGTTCAATCGGATTCAAGTCTGGGCTCTGGCTGGGCCACTCAAGGACATTCACAGAGTTGTCCTGAAGCCTCTCCTTTGATATCTTGGCTGTGTGCTTAGGGTCGTTGTCCTGCTGAAAGATGAACCGTCACCCCAGTCTGAGGTCAAGAGCGCTCTGGAGCAGATTTTCATCCAGGATGTCTCTGTACATTGCTGCAGTCATCTTTCCCTTTATCCTGACTAGTCTCACATCTCCACAGCATGATGCTGCCACCACCATGCTTCACTGTAGGGATGGTATTGGCCTGGTGATGAGCGGTGCCTGGTTTCCTCCAAACGTGCTGCCTGGCATTCACACCAAAGAGTTAAATCTTTGTCTAATCAGACCAGAGAATTTTCTTTCTCATGGTCTGAGAGTCCTTCAGGTGCCTTTTGGCAAACTCCAGATGGGCTGCCATGTGCCTTTTACTAAGGAGTGCCTTCCATCTGGCCACTCTACCATACAGGCCTGATTGGTGGATTGCTGCAGAGATGGTTGTCCTTCTGGAAGGTTCTCCTCTCTCCACAGAGGACCTCTGGAGCTCTGATAGAGTGACCATTGGGTTCTTGGTCACCTCCCTGACTAAGGCCCTTCTCTCCCGATCGCTCAGTTTAGATGGCCGGCCAGCTCTAGGAAGAGTCCTGGTGGTTTCAAACTTCTTCCACTTATGGATGATGGAGGCCACTGTGCTCATTGGGACCTTCAAAGCAGCAGAAACTTTTCTGTAACCTTCCCCAGATTTGTGCCTGGAGACAATCCTGTCTCGGAGGTCTACAGACAATTCCTTTGACTTCATGCTTGGTTTGTGCTCTGACATGAACTGTCAACTGTGGGACCTTCTATAGACAGGTGTGTGCCTTTCCAAATCAGGTCCAGTCAACTGAATTTACAACAGGTGGACTCCAATGAAGCTGCAGAAACATCTCAAGGATGATCAGGGGAAACAGGATGCACCTGAGCTCAATTGTGAGCTTCATGGCAAAGGCTGTGAATACTTATGGACATGGGATTTCTCAGTTTTTTTGTTTTTAATAAATTTGCAAAAACCTCAAGTAAACTTTTTTCATGTTGTCATTATGGGGTGTTGTGTGTAGAATTCTGAGGAAAAAAATGAATTTAATCCATTTTGGAATAAGGCTGTAACATAACAAAATGTGGAAAAAGTGATGAATCACTGTGAATACTTTCCGGGTGCACTGTATATATTGTGAAAGGGTACAGCCCGGACACAGACAGGAAGACACGTTTCCAGCCATCACCACACATTTATTCACACTCTACTATTTACAAGTCACTATGTGCACCGCCACCAAACACCCCCCACAGTCTCTCAACAATCCCGGCTTCTTCACTAGCCGTCTCTTCTCTTCACCGCACACAGGGCCTCTCTTTATCCACCTCCTTCTCCGACCTCGTCCACTTCCTCACCTGACACCAGCCTTGATTGTCGGGAGGCAGACCATTTTATAGGCAGCCGAATGCCGACCACACCCAGCCACCTGTGACAATATATATATATATATATATATATATATATATATATATATATATATATTTATATACAGTACATATGTATGATGTCGCTACCTGATTGGTACTCCAGCTGGATTTGTACCCCACATGTGTTTTGTGGCCAGTAGAAGGCATAGCAGAAGAAGAAGACGAAAGAAGACGAAGACGAAGAATAAAATGTGAGCTAAGAAGAGAAAAATAAATTATTCAGCCATTAAAGTATTTTTACCAAAATGCTTCATCTAGACAAATCTGTCAAGCTTCACATTTAATAAAAAGTATCACATTAATCATTTTGGTTTATATTGTCGTGTCTTCCTTTGGGAGGCTGAGAAAACCTAGATCAGCAAATATTTGTAAAAATAGGCACCAGTTACATTCAAACTGAAAAAGCAAATCAAAAATGAAGGCTCTGTTTTGGATATCGAGTGTATGACGTGTGGTTGTTTGAAAGGAATAGGAGGACGAGAGAGACAGAGACAGATAAGAGCGAAACAAAGTAAAAATGGGTGAAAAAACAGGGTGGGTGCAGAAGGCAGACATTAATGAATATAAAGTGAGAGGCTTAAAGGGTACTCGGCTGTTTAGCAGTGGATGAGCCGAACTTCTTCTGTTTCTTCCATTGAAGGACGTTCTTGAATCCCCGAAACTTTGTGAAGGGAAATAAAATAGTGTCACACACGGGCTCATGGGAGGCAGCTAAAAGTCTCAAAAGATTTGTAATTCCTCGCCAAACCAGGGGATGGCAGAGTACACTAATCTTTGCTCTGTTCCATTGACAGACCGATCATGGGAAATGCCGCTTGAGTCACAATCACGTCATTTCCGGTCCTGACTCCAAGTCATCACTTCCGGTCCCGGACCTGAGGGTGTCACTTTCAGTTCCGACCATGTCACTAACAACCCCCGGAACCGAGGACGTCTCTTCCGGCCCCCGACCCCAAGGACGTCACTTCCGGTTCCTGTTTGATAACATCATTTCCCGTTTTCCACTATATAACCACCATGTTTGCCTGTTACCTTTGTTCTTGTTCTGGACTGAAATCTGTAAGATTGAACCACAACCTTCACTTATTTTCGGCAGCCAAATTTAATAATACAGGCGGCTGCCCCCAAACCTCTTTCCATGTTGTGTGGAACGTATTACAATATGCAAATCACAGACGTGAAATGTCCTGCGCTTTTCTTGAGGTCATTGATCCTGATGGCTGGGTCATGGTCTCTGCTGTGACCTACAGGCCATCTCCCTGTTTCACGAGCTGTCCCAAGAATAGATCTGGAGACATGAAAAAGGTTTGGGGACGGCCACCCGCATGTTATTTCCTGGCTGTGAAATTAGTTTTAAAAGATGTACAATGCATACAGGTTTGAGTCCAAGACAGAACTGATTCTCTGGCACAAAGATGGCGGCTTTAAAGGAAAGCAGAGGAAGTGATGTCATCATTGGGGGTGGAACTGGAAGTGGTGTCTTAGGGCCCAGAATAGGAAGTGATGTCATTGGGGACAGGAGGAATTTCCCTTAACTAGTCTGCAGAGCAAGATAAAGAGTTAGTGCACTCCGCCACCCTCTGGTAAGGCATGGAATTACTCTCATTCAGACCCTATAGCTGCCTCCCATTTGCATGTGTGTGATGGAGCGTAATTCGATAAAGACCCGCACTTTGGTGATACCTTTGTTTCAGCTGGCTGTATAGCTTTCCATACACACATGTGGAAAGAAGGTATGTCTGTAGAAAGAGTGCTAAAGATCTGACCGTGATCAGTCCATTTCTCTTGTTGATTTCTAGTGTGGACGCTAGGGGTCACTGTTGCCCCTTAAACCCAACAGACAGACACACAGGACTAAGCACTAAGAAGATTTTTAATTTCTTTTTCTTCTTTTAACAGTGCCCTCTAAGCACCACAGCCACAATAACATAATTAAATCTAATAATCACAATTGTCTCTCTCTCTCTCTCTATTTTCTCATCCACACTTCCCAGCAAGTTTTGTCCACCTCCACCTGACTCTGGTTCACTTGCTGAGTTTTCAGCAGTCCTTTATATATGGTCCGATCCGGAAGTGCTTTTGTTCTTTCATCCACGTGAATTGTTAGAAATTCCGGGTAAGACAGAGAAATCAAGTTTTCTTCAGCCCGGAAGTACTTCTGGATTTCCATCCTCATGACTCAATAGTACTTCCAGGCTATGAGGGCAGTATGACAGTATGACACTCCAGGTCCTTCTACAGCACTTCCATGGCACTCAACGGGGCTGATATACCGAACTCCAAGTCCCAGGATGCCCTGTGGCAATCCGGGGCACCGCTACTCTCCAGGGGAGCTGCCATGTGGCATCTTGGGGGGAGGCAGTGCTCTAAAAAAGTATGAATGTAAGGCAAGCTTCAATCCCCCTGCTGACACCATTCAACTATATGACTGTGACTGATCCTAGTCCCGCTCTTCTTCTGGCTACTGCTCCCACCAGGGCTCTGTGGCGTAGCTGTGACTCTGCCTGCTCCACTGCATCCTGTGCTCTTCAGTTCCTACCGTTCCTGACTGACATGCTTGCCCTAGAAACTTTAGGGTCATTAGACTCTCAGAACTACAATTAGATCCCACTGATTCTGGAAGATCAGGCAAGTAGTATGACATTAGACTTCAACCCTGAGGTTATGTGCTTCAATGCCACTGCTGAAACCATTCAACTATGTGACTGTGACTGATCCTAGTCCCACTCCTCTTCTGGCTACTGCTCCCACCAGGGCTCTGTGGCGTAGCCATGACTCTGCCTGCTCCACTGCATCCTGTGCTCTCCAGTTCCTACCGTTCCTGACTGACATGCTTGCCCTAGAAACTTAAGGGTCATTAGACTCTTGGAACTACAATTAGATCCTACTGATTCTGGAAGATCAGGCAAGCAGTATGACATTAGACTTCAACCCTGAGGTTTCAATCCCACTGCTGACACCATTCAACTATGTGACTGTGACTGATCTTAGCCACACTCTTCCTCTGGTTACTGCTCCCTCCAGGGCTCTATGGCGAACCTTTGGATCTGGAAGTGATCTCATCAGGCCCATAACTGGAAGGGATGTCATCAGGCCCAGGTGTAATTTCCCTTGGTTGATCTGCAGAAGAAAGATAGAGAGAGGGTTAGCGCACATTGCCACCACCTGATCTGGCATGGAATTACCCTCTTTTGAGCCCTTTAGCTGCCTCTCATGTACATGTGTGTGATGCCCCGCATTTTCTCTGACTACTGCTCCTCACCAGGGCTCTATGGCGTAGCTGTGACTCTGCCTGCTCCACTGCATCCTCAGCTATTCAATTCCTACCGGTCCTGACTGACACGCTTGCCCTAGAAACCTTAGGGTCATTAGACTCTCAGAACTACAATTAGATCCTACTGATTCTGAAATATAAGGCAGGCAATATGAAATTAGAATTCAAGCCCTAAGGTTATGTGTTTCAATCCCACAGCTGACACCATTCATCTATGTGATTGTGACTGTTCCTAGTCCCACTCTTCTTCTAGCTACTGCTCCCACCAGGGCTCTATGGCGTAGCTGTGACTCTGCCTGCTCCACTGCATCCTCTGCTCTCCACTTCCTGTCCTGACTAACACCCCTGCCCTAGAAACTTTAGGGTCATTAGACTCTAGTAACTACAATTAGATCCTACTGATTCTGGAAGATAAAGTAAGCAGTAAGACATTGGACTTCAAGCCCTGAGGTTATGTGTTTCAATCCCACTTCTGACACCAAGTAACTATGAGCAAGTCACTTCATCTGCCTGTGCTACAATTAGAAAAACAAAAGAAATGTAACCAATCATATCTCATATGTTGTAAGTCACCTCAGATAAAGGCATCAGTCCAATAACAAGTAAACAATATGATGTCTTGAAAGAGAATACAACAGCATTAAGAAGAGATCTCACGAAATATGACATTCTTTTCTAACCAAATTCTCAATTTTCACTCCTCTGTTTAATCCCATGTCACCTTTTCTTTTCTCTAAAGCTACTTCTGTTAAGGAATGTGAGGAGACATTATTGCAACAAACTTCATTCCTGAATGAAATCTCTTTCAAGATCATACCCCTGACCAGTAACATTTTGCTATGGGCATAAGTGAGCAAGTAGTGTGGTAGACAGTAGGACTTTAGGGACCTTCAAAACTCGACTTGATGAAGAGGTTTTGTAGGGCCTGAATGGCCTGTCTTTCTCTAAATCTTTCTAATGTTCTAAAGGTCTCACAATAAAATGTGAAAACTTCCAAGTGGCTGAGTACTTGTTACATAACACTGTACAGATGCCTCAGGAGCAACTGCTGAGCCGTCCTACTTTCTTTCCAGAAGAAATGCCATCAATAAGACTCTTATGCAGGCAGGAGGTCCATTGTGTGATAGTAAATTATTTAGAGGGACATGATGTGAATGCATTACCATGCGGTGCACTGCTAGACAGACTCATCGTCGAGCACACTATTCTCATTTTGAGATGCCAGTTTGCCTAAGCTGGCCATCTTTGGAACCAAAGTCCCACATAACCACATGGAGATTGTGTAACTGTGGTACAATTTTGTCACCTGTAAATGAACAACACTACAACACTACATTTCTAAGAAAGCATTCTTGTCTTTAAGAGGTGTCATGAAAAAAATATTAAATGAACAAAAAAAAAATAATTCCAAAGGTACAGAAAGTGCTACTGAGTGGCCTGGGATTTTTATCAGTGACAGGGAGACAAATAAAGAGACGAGTGCGTAATTAAAAAAGCTGTGATAGGATTTTAAATTCCAGGTTGGTGACAAAACCTAATAGATTGTAAAAATCAGTGCATTCTATGGGAGCACCTAGTGACATTTCACTGCCAAGTCTCTAACTTGTGGAGATTTTCTGAGGCTGACCAACACCAGGCTATATGCAGCCGTACCCCTACAAGCCCCTTTTGATAAATTGAACTCTGAAATGAATTGAGCAAAAGGACACAGAATGAACAGAAGAAAACATGGACTTCTTCTTCTTTCGGCTGCTCACATTAGGTGTTGCCACAGAGGATCATCTTCTTCCATATCATTTCTGTCCTCTGTATCTTGCTCTGTGACACCCATCATCTGCATGTCCTCTCTCAGCAGATCCATAAACCTTCTCTTAGGCCAGCGTTTCTCAACCTTTAAGTATTTGTGACCCGAGTTTTCATATCAGTTTTGATCGCGCCCCCTAATGTTTTTTTGAAAGGAGCCCACTAATACCAATTTGTTCTTTTTTAATTAATGATATATCATAGATCCATATTTTATTATACCTACTTAACTTGTATCGACATTAATCTAATTCTATATTTATTTTTCTAGTATGAGAATGCAGTTTAAGTTAATTTGTTTTGGTTTCAATAGATGTATTTTTCATATTTCGATTCTTGTTTTCTTTTTTTCACATCTTCGTGCCCCCCCCTTTTTGTTAGGGGCCCGCCCCATAGATTGAGAACCACTGTCTTAGGCCTTCCTCCTGTCCCCTTTCCTGGCAGCTCTATCCTTAGTACCCTTCTCCCAATATACCCCTCATCTCTCCTCTGCACATGTTCAAACCAAAGCCATCTTGCCTCTCTGACTTTGTCCCCCAACCTGAGCTGACCCACTAATGTCCTCATTTCTAATCCTGTCCATCCTCGTCACACCCAATGCAACCTAAAACACTTTGTGTGTGTGTAAGTGCAACTTAAATGTATTTGTATAGCAAAAAAATGTACTGTATGTCTGTGTGATCAATTAGAACTTAAGTCACAATGATGACGTTCTAATTATTGATTACCAAACAAAGAGCCCGTTTCGACAACGTAAGATGAAACGGGCACAAGTTTGTGTCAGCCGTGTATGAAGAACAAATGATAAGTAACGAAGAAGTTGTTTTGTAAAGAATTGTAGTCCGCTTTACTCATTACTGTACAGGCTTGTACTGTTAGTTGATGAATTTTCCAGGCCTATAGTATAATATTCCTCACAGGTGGTGCAGTAAGGAGATTGTGGGTTCGCTTCCTGGTTCCTCCCTGTGTGGATAGCGCTTTGAGTACTGAGAAAAGTGCTATATAAATGTAATGAATTATTATTATTATTATTATTGAATGATGAATGTTCCAGTACAATATGGAATAGTAATAAGTATAAGCACCACAAACCTGATATAGGTGTATTGAATGAATGCGTAATTGAATCAGAATAAGTAATTAGGCCTCGAGCTGTAGTCGAAATCGCCTTTCAGGCCTCTAGAGCTTTAATCGAAGTCGCCTTTCTCTTTGAATTTTTGCGGCTGTAAATCCACCGCCTGCTGCGATGTTGGGGTTGGATGTCAGTCTCGTAAGGTTATTCGGGCAGCTGCGCAGAAGGCGACTGAGCATTCAGCTTCGGACGGACGTGAGTGAGTGAGTGAGTGAGTGAGGAGGCAGGTGAATTATGTATTAAGATATTTGCCACCTCCAGCTCTGTCTCCTGTGCCACCGTCTCCAGCCTATATAACATAGCTGGTCTCACTACTATCCTGTAGACAACAACAGCATTTATTTCTATAGCACATTTTCATACAATTAATGGAGTTCAAAGTGCTTTACATGATGAAGAAAGAGCAAAACGACAAAATAAATAGGAATTAAAATTAGGAAACACTAATTCACATAGAATAAAAGTAAGGTCCGATGGCCAGGGAGGACAGAAAAAAAAAAAAAAAAAAAACTCCAGACGGCTGGAAAAAAAAAAATCTGCAGGGGTTTCTGAGGCAACGAGACCACCTGGCCAGCCCCCTCTAGGCATTCTACCTAACATTAATGACCTCACAATCAGTCCTCATTGTGTTCAGGGTTCACAGGGAAGAACTTGATGATGATGATAATCCATCAATGGTGGGACATCACGGTGCTTTGATCAGAAAACCGGAAAAAGAACAGATAACAAAGTAGAGGTTGGTATGGATTTTAGAGCCACCATGAATAATAATGATAATTAATAGAATATACAGAACATCAGGATTAAACTAAAATAGATAGATAGATAGATAGATAGATAGATAGATAGATAGATAGATAGATAGATAGATAGATAGATAGATAGATAGATAGATAGATAGATAGATAGATAGATAGATAGATAGATAGATAGATATGAAAGGCACCATATAATAGATAGATAGACATGAAAGGCACTATATGATAGATAGATAGATAGATAGATAGATAGATAGATAGATAGATAGATAGATAGATAGATAGATAGATAGATAGATAGATAGATAGATAGATAGATAGATAGATAGATAGATAGATAGAGAGATATATGAAAGGCACCATATAATAGATAGATAGCCATGAAAGGCACTATATGATAGATAGATAGATAGATAGATAGATAGATAGATAGATAGATAGATAGATAGATAGATAGATAGATAGATAGATAGATAGATAGATAGATAGATAGATAGATAGATACTTTATTAATCCCAAGGGGAAATTCCCATACTCCAGCAGCAGCATACTGATAAAAACAATATTAAAGTAAAGAGTGATAACAATGCAGGTATACAGACAGACAATAACTTTGTATAATGTTAACGTTTACCCCCCCAGTGGAATTGAAGAGTCGCATAGTGTGGTGGAGGAACGATCTCCTCAGTCTGTCAGTGGAGCAGGACGGTGACAGCAGTCTGTCGCTGAAGCTGCTCTTCTGTCTGGAGATGATCCTGTTCAGTGGATGCAGTGGATTCTCCATGATTGACAGGAGTCTGCTTAGCGCCCATCGTTCTGCCACAGATGTCAAACTGTCCAGCTCCGTGCCTACAATAGAGCCTGCCTTCCTCACCAGTTTGTCCAGGCGTGAGACGTCCTTCTTCTTTATGCTGCCTCCCCAGCACACCACCGTGTAGAAGAGGGCTCTCACCACAACCGTCTGATAGAACATCTGTAGCATCTTACTGCAGATGTTGAAGGACGCCAGCCTTCTAAGGAAGTATAGTCAGCTCTGTCCTCTCTTGCACAGAGAATCAATATTGGCTGAAAATGTAGCTATGAGAAAGCCATGTTTAACTAATGTGTTTTCAGCAGTGTTTTAAAGTGCTCCACTGTATATGCCTGGTGAATTCCTATTGGTAGACCTTCCCTGTCACTCTTCCTGATACTTGTCTGTCACAAGTCACTCCTGACACTCTTCTCCACCCACTCCACCCTGCCTGCACTCTCTTCTTCACTTCTCTTCCACAATCCCCATTAATTTATACTGTTGATCCTAAGTATTTAAACTCACCCACCTCCCTGCATCCTCACCATTCCACTGACCTTCCTCTCATTCCCACACATGTATTCTGTCATGGTGGTCCTACTGACCTTCATTCCTCTCCGCTCCTCCTCATATCTCCACCTCTCCAGGGACTCCTCCACCTGCTAACTACTCTCATTACAGATCACAATGTCATCAGCAAACATCACAGTCCAAGGGGACTCCTCATATTAAATAAAATTCAAAACAATCCCCTTGTAACATGACCAACCCGAAACAATAGAATAACAAACATATCCCTAAATACTCCTGGCACAGTTGACATTTAACAAGCAATACAAAGAGCAAAGAACGATAACAAGAATTAATGAGTCTGTTTAGCACCTACTGATGTCAGTGCTGGAAAAAACTGTTTGAAAATTTACACAAAATGAAATGGCTGTTCATGCCTAGGAGGTCAGACGGCACGTTTATTAAGAACACATTGAGTCGCCTGAGAGTTAATTGTTAATTGTGAGAACAACAATAACAAGAATGTTTATTTCTATAGCACATTTTCATACAAAGAATGGAACTCATATTGCTTTACAAGATGTCAAAGACAAAGTTAGAAGAAAAGAAAAACAAATATGATCAGGTGAGAGTAATGATGAATAAATAACAAAGAAAAAATAAATACATCCAAATGATCTTATAAAACATACAGTCATATGAAAAAGTTTGGGATCCCCTCTTAATTCTTTGGATTTTTGTTTCTCATTGGCTTAGCTTTCAAAGTAGCAACGTCCTTTTAATATCTGACATGCCTTATGGACACAGTAGGATTTCAGCAGTGACATTAAGTGTATTGGATTAATAGAAAATATGCAATATGCATCATAACAAAATTAGACAGGGGCATAAATGTGGGCACCCCAACAGAGATATGACATCAATACTTAGTTGAGCCTCCTTTTGGAAATCTAACACCTCTAGACGCTGTCCTCCTATAGCCTGTGATGAGTGTCTGATTCTGGATGGAGGTATTGTTCACCATTCTTCATACCAAATCTCTCCAGTTCAGTTCAATTTGATGGACAGCCTGCTTCAAATCATCCCATAGATTTTCGATGATCTTCAAGTCAGGGGACTGTGACAGCCATTCCAGAACATTGTACTTCTCCATCTGCATGAATGCCTTTGTAGATTTCCAACTGTGTTTTGGGTCATTGTCTTGTTGGAATATCCAACCCCTGTGTAACTTCAACTTTGTGACTGATGCTTGAACATTATCCTGAAGAATTTGTTGATATTGGGTTGAATTCATCTGACCCTCGACTTTAACAAGGGCCCCAGTCCCAGAACTAGCCACACAGCCCACCAGCATGATGGAACCTCCACCAGATTTGACAGGAGGTAGCAGGTGTTTTTCTTGGAATGTGGTGTTCTTCTTCCGCTTTTTGTTCTGACCAAATAACTCCATTTGTGTCTCATCAGTCCAAAGCACTTTGTTCCAAAATTAATCTGGCTTTTCTAAATGAGCATTGGCATACAACAAGCGACTCTGTTTGTGGCGTGAGTGCAGAAAGGGCTTCTTTCTCATGACCCTGCCATACAGATGTCTTTGGTAAAAATCGCACTGAATTGTAGAATGATGTACAGATACACCATCTGCAGCCAGATGTTCTTGCAGGTCTTTGGAGGTGATCTGTGGGTTGTCTGTCACCATTCTCACAATCCTGCTCATATGCCGCTCCTGGATTTTTCTTGGCCTGCCAGACCTGCTGGGTTTAACAGCAACTGTGCCTGTGGCCTTCCATTTCCTGATTCCATTCCTTCCAGTTACAGAAACTGACAGTTTAAACCTCTGAGATGGCTTTTTGTAGCCTTCACCTAAACCAGGAGACTCAACAATCTTTGTTTTCAGATCTTTGGAGAGTTGCTTTGAGGATCCCATGCTGTCACACTTCAGAGGGGAGTCAAAAGGAAAGGAAGCCCAACTTGTAATTGACCACCTTAAATACCTTTATATCTCATGATGGGACACACCTGTCTATGAAGGCGTAACGAGCTCATCCAACCAATTTGGTGTTACAAGTAATCAGCATTGAGTAGTGACAGGCATTCAAATCAGCACAATGACAAGGGGACCCACATTTGTGCACAGCCAGTTTTTCACATTTGATTTAATTTCATACAACTAAATACTGCATCACTAAAAATCTTTGTTCAGAAAACACCGCAGTACTCAGATGTTCCTACGAAATGAAAGACACACCACTGTTATCTTTATTGTTGAAAGAAGAGTCAATTATTATGCAGGCTGAGAGGGGCTCCCAAACTTTTTCATATGACTGTATGTATAACATTCTCTGTCTGTCTGTCTGTCTGTCTGTCTGTCTGTCTGTCTGTCTGTCTGTCTGTCTGTCTGTCTGTCCACTTTTCATGACAGAACTACTTAACAGATTTATATTGGGTTTTATTCTCTAATTTGCTTGCACAGTCCGGATGATTTTGTGACTTTTGTCATTGCTTTAAGTATCATAGTTCGCTTTCAGGAGCGATTTATTCGCACTAATTGAGTAGCATATTATTGCACTAATCCGAGATACAGGCTGCGGGCCGAGGGGAGAGGGATGCTTGACGTCAGGAGTGGGTAGCCGGGTGGAGCCCTCCTCACTCACGCGCCAGCCTCGGAGTGTACCTTGCTTTAGCTTAGCTAGCAAAAGAGCGAACTACTTAACGGATTTAGATCTGGTTTTTTGCTATAATTTGCTTGAACATTCCGGTTGATTTTGCGAATTCTCTCATCGAGCTAAGTATCATAGTTTGCTTGCAGGAGCGATTCATTTGCACTAATCCAAGACAGAGGCTACGGGCCAAGGGGAGTGGGAAGTGAGACCTCAGGAGTAGGGAGCCAGGTGGGGCACTGCTCACTCACGTGGCAGCGTCTGTTTAAATTGGTCCACCTCTGGCCATGTTTTGGAGCATACCATTCCTCTGCTTAGTTAGTGATAACTGTTTATTTACTGATTTATAAAATTTGTCCTGTTTCATTACTATGACGTGGGACAGCTAGTAAGAGTAACAATCTTATATACAATATCATATGGTAAGTCTCTGAACAGGAGTCTGGTGATAAACCCATAGGAATGAAAAATTGAAAAAGACATCCCCTTAATATCTGTCTGGTTTCTCCTGGACCACAAGGTTGACTTCCATTTGGGAGGAGATCCCACCGTCTCAATCAGAGGTCTGGTCCATGATTGATGGTCCAGGAAGTGGAAGAGGTGACGCTAGCTGGCAGGGAGAGAAAGCATCGTCAGTTGTCTTCCAGAAAGCTCCCCTCCATTTTAGAGTACAGTAATCCCTCGGTACTTCACGGTTCACTTTTTTAAATATAGTAGTAGTATTTCCTAGTCTAAGAACAACAAAACAAGTTCGGTGACTAAGTGCGTTGTAACACGGGCTGTGATTTCTTAAATGGGAGGGAGACGACAAATCACAGCTTCCCGCTTTTTGCAATTGGGCCTGTGATTGGTACTTTGACTGATGCCTTGTCGACGTCATGACCGCCTACAAACTGCTCTTCGACCTGAAAAAGAAGCAGCGGCAGCAACTGCCGATCACAATGCTTTTGCAGCCTCGCAAAAAAGAGCCAGTTCCTACTACTACTACTACTACTACGGATACACCTTCGAAAACCGAGGAGGAGGTGCCCCAGGAAATAGCTTTTCCGTCTGAAGAGACGTAAAATACAGTCATCGGCTGCGCAGTAAAAGTCATCATCACCTTCATCGTCATAATTTTTACTGCGCAGCATATTCATTACCATCATCGCATCATATATAGCTACGTGTACTTCGCTATACAGTAAGTGTAAACTTATCTACCAATTTCATATTGCTTAGCAGTTGTCCCTGTTATTAACAGAGTAAAGGGTGGGTTGTAAACAATACAGGGAGGGTTTAAAAACGTTCAAATACACGGTAAATAATTAAATAAATATGGTGTCCCTACTTCGCGGAAATTCAGTTATTGCGGTCGGCCTTGGAACCTATCTCCCGCGATAAGTGAGGGATTACTGTACATGGAAATTGTGTGAAAAATAATAAAAATATCTTTTTTGGTTTCTCCCAGACAATAACAAGATTAGAAAGAAATAAAAAATGGAGTCGCGTTCATTTGTGTCCTGCTTTTCAGATTTTACTCCCGGTAGTCACACAAGGGTCTCCTATCGAGTTTCAGCAGAGATCTCAGCAAAGTCACGTAAGGGGCTTCAGATTTTTCAAGTAGTGTCTTGACAAATTTTTTTTTTACAATTTGAAAGTATTTGCATTGTGTGCTCAGTAATATCTGGTGAAATGTATGGACAGCTGTTTGTGGTAATAAAACACTTCACTGATTACCTAAAGTGTAGTCCTTGCTTGGGTAAAAATACTTGGAGTTGTTCTAATTTCTATTGTTGTGCTCCATTTAGATCACAGTCAAATGGAATAAGGGTTAAGTGTTTCAATCCCACCGCTCACACCATCTAACTATGAGCAAGTCAATTCATCTACCTGTGCTACAATTAGAAACAACAAAAGAAATGTAACCATCGTATCTCAGATGTTGTAAAGATGTTAGATAAAGGTATCAGGCCAATAATACATAAAAAAATATGAAGTCCAAGACCAGAAAGAGATCTCACAAAACCTAAATAGTTTTCAAAGCAAACCCTCAATTTAGACTGCTTTGACATCAGTTGTATCTCATGTCTCTTTTTTGTCTCAAGCTATTTCTCTTGAGTTACATTTTTATTTCTTATCATTTATTACTACAGACATTATGGTTAACACCAGGTGATGGTTTAGAGCAGGGGTCTCCAATACGTCGCTCGCAAGCTACCGGTAGCTCGCAACCCCTTTCCAAGTAGCTCACCAAAGGGTTAACGAATCGTACATCTTCTTCTTCTTCTTTCAGCTGCTCCCGTTAGGTGTCGCCACAGCGGATCATCTTCTTCTATATCTTTCTGTCCTCTGTATCTTGTTCTGTTACACTCATCACCTGCATGTCCTCTCTCAGCACATCCATAAACCTTCTCTTAGGCCTTCCTCTGTTCCTCTTCCCTGGAAGCTCTATGCTTAGCACCCTTCTCCCTCCTCTGCACATATCCAAACCAACACAATCTCACCTCTCTGACTTGAGCTGACCCTCTAATGTCCTCATTTCTAATCCTGTCCATCCTCGTCACACCCAGTGCAAATCTTAGCATCTTTAACTCTACTACCAAATGTGAAAACTTGATTAGTCAAATTAGGGGTGGGCGATCTTTCCAAAAAATCATAACACGATCCTTTTAACACAAAATCACGATCCACAATCTGAATTGCAAACTATCTTTTCAATGCAGCATACACTTAAGAGAATATCTGGACTCAAACTCATCAATATTTATTTTAAATATCAAACAAAGTTGAATTCAATTGTTCTCTCATTTGCTAACTAGAATTAAGAAACACGCCCCAAAGCTGATGAGTGAGTGAGGAGAGTAAATAGCCCACCGCATGTTTCTCAGATTCACGCAAATAAATCGGTACTGCAAGCGAACTCTGATACTTAGCGAAATGAGAGCGGTCACAAAATCAACCAGAATGTTCAAGCAAATTATAGACAAAAAAATTATCTAAAATCTGTTAAGTAGTTCTCTCGTGAAAAGCAGACAGACATTGGATTTTATCTATACTAATTAAAGGCAAAGCCCTCACTGACTGACTGACTGACTGACTCACTCACTCACTCACTGACTCACTCACTCATCACTAATTCTCCAACTTCCCGTGTAGGTGGAAGGCTGAAATTTGGCAGGCTCATTCCTTACAGCTTACTTACAAAAGTTAGGCAGGTTTCATTTCGAAATTCAAAGCGTAACAGTCATAACTGGAACCTCTTTTTTGTCCATATACTGTAATGGATGGGGGCGGAGTCGCGTATCGCGTCATCACGCCTCCTACATAATCACGTGAAACGCCTTGGGGCCGATCTGGAAGAAGGTAGCGCAGCGCCTTGATTTAAACGATTCCATGTCTTGGTGGGTTTAATACTGTGTAAGCATACATATTAACACATGTGCAATTAAACGTGTGCATTTACAAGGTGATTTCTCAGGCTTAAAAGCTTGCCTTTTATTAAAAAAGTAAATGCAAACTGTTTTCATTCTGAAGGGCACAAACCACGTTGGATTTTGTAATGATAGTTGATTAGTAAGGTCTATTAAGGGATACTTACAGAATGATTAGTAATGCCTGTGAATGCCGATGCAAGTAGGAGAATGGGCGTGAACTAAAGAACGAGTAGTAACATGTACAGTAAATGTCTCTAAAGTCTGTCTATTAAAAAGTTATTATATCTTTCAATCCTGTGTATTGATTAAACTATGAACCTAACAAGATCACTACATGGTGTCAGAAGTGGCGGATTGGAAGAGGAATGTGAAGAAGAGGTTCAGCTTTTGAACGAGTCTCGTGCCTGTGAGTAACCCGAAAACGTGGTCAGAAAGCGCTAAGACGTTCTAGCAAAAGAGAAAAAAAAATATGAAAGGATTACAGCCCCCAACAAATCTCCGGTTAAAGGGAAATGTAGCTGAAAATTGGAAAAGATTTAAACAGAGATTCGAGTTGTATTTTGCTGCGATTGAAGCAGATAGGAAAAGTGAAAAAATGAAAGCGTCTATGCTTCTACATGTAACTGGCGAAGAGGCGCTAGAGGTGTATAACAATTTTCAGTTTGAAGAAGATGGAGACAATATGAAATTGAACAAAATAGTTGAAAAATTCGAAGCGTATTGCAACCCAAAGCGCAATGTGACGTTTGAGCGGCACAAGTTTCTTACATGTTTCCAGAAAAGCGGCGAAACAATAGACCAGTATGTGATGGAATTGTGTAATAGGAGCTGTTCTAAGAAGAAACCGTCGAGACATCAAAGGACCAATAACCTCTAATCAGAACACTAACACCAGCGAAACAAATATTAACGAGAAACGTCAAGTAAAACCACCAGAACGACTCATTGAGACATGTTGAGGATTAAAGGAACATTTTCAATTAAGAAATGCTGAATTCCTTTAACAGTTGTGCTTTTTATACATAGTTTGAATGCTGGATGTATGCCTGAAATGTTCTGGATAGTTCAGTTGTTTGAAGTGATAAAGTTTATCAAAGTAGCATTTGAAATGTATAACATTACTAAGCTTATAAGTACTGCCTTACTTCTCTTTAAGAAAGGAAGATGTAATGATACTTGATTTAAACGATTCCATGTCTTGGTGGGTTTGCGTAGCTTATTGTCAATATCTTTACGCCTGTTTTTAAGACTTATTGACTGAAACGGGCTTTCACGAAAAAAGTTAGGGCTTTGCTACAGGATACACCCTCCACAAGTTAAGGAAGTAAAAATACAGGTATATATTTCTGTTTTATTTAAACCTTTTAAGTTCGTATGCATAGCCCCATTTGACTCTTTTAGTTTTTTATTTTCTTTCTTCAGTAATATTTAATCTCCTTAAAGAAAAACAACATATGCATTTTACTTTTTTTGTATCTCTTTAGTAATATTTAGTGTTAAAGGATAACCAGTATTTAAACCTTTTATGTTACTTTATAAAGTTATTTTACACAATGTTGAAAAATTAATGAGAAAGCTACATATTTTGGCAGCTGCTGCTTTAATTTTCAATGAAATGAAAAAAGCTCTCCAAGAGAAAACGTCAATGAAGAAGAAACAGTTTACACTATCTAAAAAGGAGAAACCCTCATTTATAAAGGTTTGCTGCAGATGACTTAACTGAAAATAAATGAATAGTTCCTATGTGTATAATACATATTTATCTATTTGACTTATGCCTTTATTCCAGCAACTTGCAACATCTGAGGTACAATTTGTTACATTACTTTTGTTTTTTGCAGCACAGGCCAGTGAAGTGAAACCTCAGGGTCACACAGTGGTGTCAGTACCAGAATTTGAACTGACAAGCTCCGGGTTTGCTGAAATATTACTGAAGAAAGAAGAAAAAACGAAAACGGGCAAATGGGGCTATGCATACAAATGTCCATCCATCCATTATCCAACCCGCTATATCCTAAATACAGGAGCCAATCCCTGCCAACACAGGGCACAAGGCAGGAAACAAACCCCGGGCAAGGTGCCAGCCCACCGCAGGGCGCACACACCCACACACACCCACACACCAGGGACAATTTAGAATCGCCAATGCACCTAACCTGCATGTCTTTGGACTGTGGGAGGAAACCGGAGTACCCGGAGGAAACCCAGACAGACACGGGGAGAACATTCAAACTCCACGCAGGGAAGCGAACCCGGGTCTCCTAACTGGCACCTTTCACTGCGCCACCATGCCGCCCACATACAAACTTAAAAGGTTTAAATAAAACAGAAATATATACCTTTATTTTTACTTCCTTAACTTGTGGAGCAAAGCCCTAAGTTTTTTCATGAAAGCCCCTTTCAGTCAATAAGCCTTAAAAACAGGTGTAAAGCTAAACTTGTAGCACCGCTATTCAATTACACTTGCCTAACGCCTCTCCTAAGGGGAGATACTGTGGGATCTGGGCATCCATCAAAGCACCAATCACAGGCCCGATTAGAAAGCGGGAAGCTGTGATTTGTCGTTTCCCTCCCATGTAACAATCACAGCCCGTGTTACAACGCACTATGTATGTATGTGTATATGTATATGTGTGTGTTTATGTATGTGTGTATATGTATGTGTATATATATGTTGATATGTGTATATATATATTTATATATATGTGGATGTGTATATGTATATATGTAGACATGTGTATATGTAGATATGTGTATATATGTATATATGTATATGTATATATATATGTTTACATAACCTCTTTAACACAGTACTTCTCCGCTGCGAAGCACGGGTATTTTGCTAGTATATTATATATTAGTTAACCTTCAAGATAATGCACAGTTAAAGTCTCAACAGCATTCTCAGCATTTCTGGAGCTTAGTAGAGCCGGAGAACTATAAGAATCTTCACCAAGCAGCTCTGAAAATGTCTGTTTTGTTTGGGTGTCCACACCTCTGTGAGTCTGACATGAATGTCATGAAATCGAAGTTCAGAACAAGACTGACAGACGAACATTGAAATGACTTCATAAAAGTGAACCAAAGTGGCTCCACTCCACCATACACCTCTCTTGTTGAGTCATCTGACTAACTAAAAAACACATCACACATGCAACTGGACATGTGAATAAAGTGACATAGTGACATGGGACAAAATAACAAATGAATAAGGAATATCGGTGGATTTGGAATTGCATTGTTTTGTTTGGACAGCATTCATGTTTAAATTCAGTAGTGTGAGATATCACACATCAGACATACAGATATACAAAATGCACTTGCAGGTGAACGCAATATTTATTGTGATGTTTTAATGCAAAATGTGAGTTGTGGACACCAACATTTTGTAAATGTTCAGGCAAAACAAGCTTAGTCAGTTTGTTTGGGTTGAAATAAGCTATGAGAATAAACGTTAGAAAACATGACTAGCTCTCGGCCATTTTCATTTTGCAAATGTAGCTCGCAGGGGAAAAAAAAGGTTGGAGACCCCTGCTCTACAATAACCTTTCAGTCCCCCAGGTCATGGTTTCCTCTTGAAAGAACACAAACGCAGTAAACATTTCCTGCTACAGACTTGGTATCGTGTAGATTTACTTTTGTATTTATGAAAGCATTTCTCTCATGAAGGCCACTGCTATCACTTAAGCTCATACAAAACGTTCTGTCGCAATAAGTAGACAAAAGTCAAAAGAAAGGTTTGGGGTAGCCACCCATATATTGTTCCCTGGCTGCAAAAGGGTATCAGTTATGCCACTGATGTGCATGGATTGGAGTTCAAAATGGAACTGATGGTATGGAGGCAAGATGGCAGCTTTAAAGGCCAGTACAGGAAGCAACCTGAAGCAATATCATCGGGGACCGGAAGTGACATCATCAATAGCACTGGACCCGGAAGTGACATCATTAATGGTGCCGGACCCGGAAGTGATGTCATCAATAGCGCCAAACCCGGAAATGACATCTTCAATGGCATTGGTACCAGAAGTGATGTCATCAATAGCACCAAACCCACAAGTGACATCTTCAAGGGAGCCTGTACCAGAAGTGATGTCATCAATAGCACCAAACCCGGAAGTGACATCATCAATGACACTGGTACCAGAAGTGATGTCATCAATAGCACCAAACCTGGAAGTGACATCTTCAATGGAGCCTGTACCAGAAGTGATGTCATCAATAGCGCCAAACCCAGAAGTGACATCTTCAAGGGAGCCTGTACCAAAAGTGATGTCATCAATAGCACCAAACCCAGAAGTGACATCATCAATGACACTGGTACCAGAAGTGATGTCATCAATAGCACCAAACCTGGAAGTGACATCTTCAATGGAGCCTGTACCAGAAGTGATGTCATCAATAGCGCCAAACCCAGAAGTGACATCTTCAAGGGAGCCTGTACCAAAAGTGATGTCATCAATAGCACCAAACCCAGAAGTGACATCATCAATGACACTGGTACCAGAAGTGATGTCATCAATAGCGCCAAACCCGGAAGTGACATCTTCCATGGAGCCTGTACCAGAAGTGATGTCATCAATAGCGCCAAACCCAGAAGTGACATCTTCAAGGGAGCCTGTACCAGAAGTGATGTCATCAATAGCACCAAACCCGGAAGTGACATCATCAATGACACTGGTACCAGAAGTGATGTCATCAATAGCGCCAAACCCGGAAGTGACATCTTCAATGGAGCCTGTACCAGAAGTGATGTCATCAATAGCGCCAAACCCAGAAGTGACATCTTCAAGGGAGCCTGTACCAGAAGTGATGTCATCAATAGCACCAAACCCGGAAGTGACATCATCAATGACACTGGTACCAGAAGTGATGTCATCAATAGCGCCAAACCCGAAAGTGACATCATCAATGATGCCGGTGTTCTGACATTTCAGCATACCTATCAGAATGGCATACTGTGGGCTAATGCGCATGCACAGAACGTTAACATGGTATTTGCGCATGCGCTAAACTTTGTTTTGCACTTGTCTATCATTTCAGGATACCACCGACTAAAGGTAAGTAATTGCGCATTATTAGTACCATTTTTACTGTCCATTTGTTATATAGCTACAGTTTGAGAGCAGTTCACTCATAAAAAAATGTAGTTGTACTATTTGAAAGTGAAGTTTTATTATAGTTTTCTGAAGTTAACGTTATGCTATTCTGACAAAGAATGCTGAAATGTCAGAACACCGGACCTGGAAGTGATGTCATCAATAGCGCCAAACCCGGACGTGACATCATCAATGGTGCCGGACTTGGAAGTGACATCTTCAATGGCACTGGTACCAGAAGTGATGTCATCAATAGCGCCAAACCCGGAAGCGACATCATCAATGGTGCCGGACCTGGAAGTGATGTCATCAATAGCGCCAAACCTGGAAGTGACATCTTCAATGGAGCCTGTACCAGAAGTGATGTCATCAATAGCGCCAAACCCAGAAGTGACATCTTCAAGGGAGCCTGTACCAGAAGTGATGTCATCAATAGCACCAAACCCAGAAGTGACATCATCAATGACACTGGTACCAGAAGTGATGTCATCAATAGCGCCAAACCCAGAAGTGACATCTTCAAGGGAGCCTGTACCAGAAGTGATGTCATCAATAGCACCAAACCCGGAAGTGACATCATCAATGGCACTGGTACCAGAAGTGATGTCATCAATAGCGCCAAACCCGGAAGTGACATCATCAATGGTGCCGGACCTGGAAGTGATGTCATCAATAGCGCCAAACCTGGAAGTGACATCTTCAATGGAGCCTGTACCAGAAGTGATGTCATCAATAGCGCCAAACCCAGAAGTGACATCTTCAAGGGAGCCTGTACCAGAAGTGATGTCATCAATAGCACCAAACCCAGAAGTGACATCATCAATGACACTGGTACCAGAAGTGATGTCATCAATAGCGCCAAACCCAGAAGTGACATCTTCAAGGGAGCCTGTACCAGAAGTGATGTCATCAATAGCACCAAACCCGGAAGTAACATCATCAATGACACTGGTACCAGAAGTGATGTCATCAATAGCGCCAAACCAGGAAGTGACATCTTCAATGGAGCCTGTACCAGAAGTGATGTCATCAATAGCGCCAAACCCAGAAGTGACATCTTCAAGGGAGCCTGTACCAGAAGTGATATCATCAATAGCACCAAACCCGGAAGAGACATCATCAATGACACTGGTACCAGAAGTGATGTCATCAATAGCGCTAAACCCGAAAGTGACATCATCAATGGCACTGGTACCAGAAGTGATGTCATCAATAGCGCCAAACCCGAAAGTGACATCATCAATGATGCCGGTGTTCTGACATTTCAGCATACCTATCAGAATGGCATACTGTGGGCTAATGCGCATGCACAGAACGTTAACATGGTATTTGCGCATGCGCTAAACTTTGTTTTGCACTTGTCTATCATTTCAGGATAACGCCGACTAAAGGTAAGTAATTGCGCATCATTAGTACCATTTTTACTGTCCATTTGTTATATAGCTACAGTTTGAGAGCAGTTCACTCATAAAAAAATGTAGTTGTACTATTTGAAAGTGAAGTTTTATTATAGTTTTCTGAAGTTAACGTTATGCTATTCTGACAAAGAATGCTGAAATGTCAGAACACCGGACCTGGAAGTGATGTCATCAATAGCGCCAAACCCGGACGTGACATCATCAATGGTGCCGGACTTGGAAGTGACATCTTCAATGGCACTGGTACCAGAAGTGATGTCATCAATAGCGCCAAACCCGGAAGTGACATCTTCAATGGAGCCGGCACCAGAAGTGACATCAATAGTGGTGCCGGAACCTAATGGGATTTCCCTTGGATGGTGTGCAGAGGATTGAGAGAGAGAGTTAGTGCAGCTCGCCACCCCCTGGTCTGGTGTGGTACTACTGTTGTTCAGGCCCTCTAGCTTCCTCCCAATCGTATGTGCGTGACAATACCTTTATCTCAAGAAAAATATTACCAAGAGTACGAGATAAATGATTATTTGCAGACCTCTTTGTCGTCCCAAACATGCATCAGAAACATGGAAGTCATATTTTCTTCTATCAAAATGTCTGCCGCTTCATCACACATCACACCGTGGACGTCATCACGCACACACATCGGAAGATCTGCACACAGACTCGAATCAGGTATGTGATATCCTACCAGGAAGCGAGGGGGAGCTCTCGCTAAATCTCTTCTCGCCGGACACCAAAAACCCACCCAGTGAGGGAATTTGGCCCCGCCCCTTCTGGTTTAAAAAAAAGTTATTTTTTTTGATGTGCCATCAATTGGAATGACAAATGTAATGCATTTTATTGCTAGAAATATTTCTGATGCACCATCTGTTGGAATGACAAAGACATAAAAACCGCGCGGTCACTTATCATTTAAGTAAAGTGGAAATGTCAGCATTGCTTGTAAAACTTGATATCCTCATAAAAGGTCTGTAAAATACTAAGAAGTAATGAGGCCTTGAAATATCTTCAGTTATGGAAGTTATATAAAGCAATATATGGCACAAAAACTCAAGGTTAGAATGATAAAAATGCCCTGATTTATTATACTGTAGTCGAAACTCTCAGCAGTTGCCACAGAGGATTTTCCGAGACAATAAAATGGCAGAGCAACAGTCAGATTGAAGTCAATGGATATTTAAGTATCAAGCACAGAGTGGAGACTAGCAGGCAGCTACAGAAGAAAATAAATCTCAAGTACTGGAGACCAGCAGTCCTCCGGGCGTTCGGCCTGAGCCTGTAAAATATTTGCAAGACATCGTCTTCTCTGTGACTGGATACAAGCCGCTATTTTTCCTTTGTGTGAAACGTAGGCGTAAATGTCATCACTGGGTAATTATTATCTGCAGCCTTCAGATAACGAGTAGATTGATTTGACCTGCATGATTAAGGCAAGTTTTGTTTGACAAGATACAACAGCCAGTGGAGTGCAGGCACAGAAAAATGAAAAACATAGCCTGTCATAAAGCATTTATTGAAAATGGATATTAGTCAGATGGATATTACTGAAAATGGGAATAGTTTCTTCTTGTTCTTCTCTTCTAAGGTCTGGCTTAACTTATATTTTAGTAATATTTTCTGTGACCAGCGTAGGGTTATCACCATGCCCAGCAAAAAGTGCGACAAACATTTGATAAGATTTAACTTTATTGTCATTGAACACAATACAAGTAACATGACAATGACAATGAAATGCAGTTTTGCATCTAAAAAGAATTACAAATAGAAATTAATAGCCAGTCTGCGGTGGGCTGGCGCCCTGCCCGGGGTTTGTTTCCTGCCTTGCGCCCTGTGTTGGCTGGGATTGGCTCCAGCAGACCCCCGTCACCCTGTAGTTAGGATATAGTGGGTTGGATATTGCATGGATGGAATTTATAGCCAGTAATTAGATAAACACAAATATATACAGCAGTGAGGTATTGCACAGACAAGAAGTACTGGTGTGCTGGGCCAGTAACACTTCAAGAGAGACCCACCAGATCAAAAACAAAAACTAATTAAAAAGGGCAGACTCAGTTATGTAGACATACTGTGGACCCCCTGAAGGTAGAAGAGGAGGAGAGAATGTAAACAAAACTGAGTGCCGTTATGAACAACGCTGTACATCTGTCTCTGACACACCAACACTGAGGACTTTGAGCCACCAAATTATTCAGCAGAAATTCATCAAGAAACACTACGAGGGGGGGGGCTTACTAAAAGGCAAGAGACTCGCTGGGACTGGGACAGCAGTTTGCTATCATCTATCTATCTATCTATCTATCTATCTATCTATCTATCTATCTATCTATCTATCTATCTATCTATCTATCTATCTATCTATCTATCTATCTATCTATCTATCTATCTATCTATCTATCTATCTATCTATAATATAGTGCCTTTCACATCTATCTATCTATCTATCTATCTATCTATCTATCTATCTATCTATCTATCTATCTATCTATCTATCTATCTATCTATCTATCTATCTATCTATCTATCTATCTATCTATCTATCTATCATATAGTGTCTTTCTCATCTATCTATCTATCTATCTATCTATCTATCTATCTATCTATCTATCTATCTATCTATCTATCTATCTATCTATCTATCTATCTATCTATCTATCTATCTACTGTTAAAATGTGTTGAAAAAGTCAACAATTTTCATGTGGTGCACTTACTTTTTCACATGAATGTTTATACCATCTGAATATTTTCTAAATCCACTCTATATGTTTACCAAAGTTTGAGTAATTAAACTAATTTTGACATTTTTCACAAAGAGAGATTTTTGAGGTAAAATCAACGCACAGAAATGTGGAAAAGAACACATTCAGCTTCAAATGTCTACACAGTAATCAATGAATGCCAAGTGGCCATGCCACCTGTGGATTCCACACAAAAACTGACTGGGCTGTGGCTCAAGAGTGCTGGGAGGCAGCAACACCAAGCATTGTTCCAGTATGCCCTCCCCCCCAAAACTTGTACCAAGGTAGTTGTTTGTTAGGTAAATTTCTTATAATCCACTCAATTGAAAAACTCTTCATTCTTGATTGCAGAAAGTTCTGATTTGGAAAACGAGTCAGTAGGAGCTGGAGGATTTCGTATTAGTATTCTTCTTGTACCTTGCCGATCCGGACTGAAGCTCTCAGAGTGTTGCCTTATTACCACTTTAAAGGTGAGATTCTCCCTGAGTTGGCACGAAACTGACAAGAAATGTGCCCCATGATGGTGGAGATCAAAGGGTCAAACTCAAGGTGTACCAGAAGAGAAAGCCACAGTAAGTGAAGACTGACAAAGCGCATTTCCTGGAATGACAGGGTTCAGAGGTGACCGCCAATGCAATATTATGAAACCGAGAAAGGAGATGTATTCCTGAGGGATATCTGACATGGCTTTGATCAAATATGTACTGAACATTTCACTGTTAATTTAAATCTGTCTGAAGGGTGAGCTTTGAAAGAACTTATTTGTAGTGACTGCTAGATCTGACAAAACAGCAATAGTTGGATTGTTTACATTTTTTATTTAATTCAATAAAAATTATATCAAATAAATAAATAAATAAATAAATAAATAAATAAATAAATAAATAAATAAATAAGCACTAAACAACATAAATTATAGGATCTCAAAAGCGTAGAAGAGAAGCATATACAAGCAATGGATTCAACAAGCATTGACCACTTCACTGAAGGCCCACTTTATTGTGCTGCAGATTTAATTTTATTTGGATACATTTCCCATTATTGTCCATCAGTCTACACTCATATTGGCAAAGTGACAAAGTTTGCAAATTTATTAAAAATCCAGAACTAAAATCTTCCATTCGTTATAGTATTCAGACCCTTTGCTGCGGCTCTCCATGATGTGCTCAGATGTATCTATGTGTGATGATTTCGACAATATGTTGCAGGGATCCAGTCATTCATGTAGATGATAGTTTGACCCATGCCACCTACCCACTGTGACAGACAGGGGGCGCTATCGCTCCCTTGAACCCTCTGATCAGACACCAGATAAAAGTCTAATAATTATTTTTATTCGGACAATATAGTGCACAAAGCACCCTCCACTCCACAATATTCATAAACAATAATCAATACTCAATACGATAAACAATCCTCCACTCCCAGACGCGTTGCCACCCTTCCTCCCGACTCAGCTCGTCCGTCTGGGATTTCCCAAAGTCCTTTATAGTCCATGCATTCTGAGCCCTCAGTCCATGTGATTATCCAGCACTTCTGGGTCAGGTAAAAACTCTTCTTCAACCCGGAAACACGTCATTTCCTCTGTCCATGTGACTAGGACGTACTTCCGGGCTGTAATGAAAATAGAAGTCTCTGGGCTGTACAGGAAAACTCCAATGTCCATGATGCCCTGCTGGAATTCAGGGCACCTCCATGTTGTAGGAAGGGCTCCATCTGGTGGCCTGGGGGTATTGGCCGGAATGAATGGCTGGCCATATATCACAGTACTCCCTCCTCAGCAAAGAACCGTGGTTCAAAGCGTCCAGCCCCGCGAGGGACGTCTTCCTCCAGGGGGAATTTGTTGTGGCCGGTCCGTGACTCCGTCTTGTCATATAATTATAGGAGAACTGTGGGGAGACATTGTGCAACCGCTTCCCTTCCTCCCCGGCTCTCCTGGGACAATTCCGCCTCACATGGCCCGGCCGATGGCATTCATAATAGAGTCACCGTCCTCCAGGTATTTTCCCTCTGCGAGACTGGAAACAGTTTGGAATATTTAGTTCCGCCCCTTTATCCACTGAGGAGGGTTCCACCGCCGTACCGGAGCTCGCAGCTCCCTTCTCTACTTTGTCAGGAGACCCCCGTTTTTTTTTGGGATCTCTTGTTTAATCTGGGGCATGCCTACAGTTTGGGTCTCTCTCTATGAGAAGAAGAGAGCCCTTTTACTGTCTACACGAAATTCGATTTATGAATGACTGATGGCGGCGTTTTCAGAACCGCATTGCTCCGGGAGACAGCACTATTCAGCTGCTCAGTCAACGTTCCCGATTTTCTTGTAGGGCTTGCAGAGAATTGGCACCCGCTACTAATCAATCGCGTGCCCGGTTCACTCTGCGTCCCTCTTTTCTGTACGGTACGGGTGTCACTTACCTGTACCACTGATTTCATTAATACGGGAGGCTCCCGACCAAACCGCCGCAGGTAATCGTCCACCTTTCTTAAAGGCGCTTCGGCCATTGCTCCCAGCTCCTGAATAATCTTCTTAATTGCCACCAGCATCTGTAAAAACTCCTGTACGGGCTGGAGTAACTTTTCCAGCTCCCGCACGTTCATTTTATTAATTAAATTGGCCGGAGGTGGGCTCAAGCCATCGTCAGCCTTATCTCCCAGCCGTGAGCCAATGAGCATGCCCGCTCCTGGCACGTGCTCTGACAGGCTTTGCAAAGGCAGCTGGGATTTGGAGTTCTCTTTCGAGGCCCGTGGTGCCACCTTTGGCTGACTGCGATCTGCCTGTCTCAATTTATCGGCGGATCGATCAGTCATTTCCCGGACCTCCTTACCTTTTTGTGTGGTGAGCAGTGCTTCGCTCGCCTCCCCCTTCCCCTTCGGAAAGACCAAGTCCGTCACTTCTCGGTTGAAGTCGAGAGCAGTGGGACATGTACCTTCTCCTTCCCCAAATCCCTCGGGGCGGGTCATGTGTCCCTCGCCGGCACCCGACATCCGGAAGTCCTTCTGACTCGTCTGTTTGACTGAGAGTGCTGCAACACTGTCAGGTTTGTCTCCTGCAGAGCCTCCGGATGGAGTTCTGTGAGGTATGTGAATGGGACAAAATGCGTTATTTAGAAGATGTTATCAATTAAATCTCCGGCACATACCTCGTGGTAGTCTTTTTCCTCCGGAGGCCTTTCCCGACCCGTGTAGTTGCTCCGTAGCTCCTCCTGAGCGTCGGCCATGACGAGCGTGGGACCTCCGCTTGGGCTGCAACTCTGCTTAGCCTTCTTCTTCCCCATGACAAACCTGGTAATTGTGGGTTCTGGAGATTTTTCTCTGCGTGTCATGACGCTGTCTTCTTAGGGTTTTCTGTCCATGGCTTCTGAGCCCTCAGTCCATGTGATTATCCAGCACTTCCGGGTCAGGTAAAAACTCTTCTTCAACTCAGAAGCACGTCATTTCCTCTGTCCAGGTGACTGGGACGTACTTCCAGGCTGTAATGAAAATACAAGTCACTGGGCCTCCCTGCAGCGTCCTCTGGTGGCCCCGACGTTATCTAGCAGGGCTATACAGGAAAACTCCAATGTCCACGATGCCCTGCTGGAATTCAGGGCACCTCCATGCTGTAGGAAGGGCTCCATCTGGCGGCCTTGGTGTATTGGCCGAAATGAATGGCCGGCCATATATCACACCAGATATCGCTGACCAGGCACATCCCTGCAGAGCAACGGTATTCCCGCATCAGTCACTTATCAAAGTATTCTGACTCCTCAGTGCCTCGTAGAGGCTCCTTGTGGCAGTGAGTTCAGCTCTTAGTCTTCTTATGCAAGTCTCTGCAAGCTTTGCACATCTGGATTTGGGAAGTTTGTCCCACTCCTCCTTTCAAACCCTGTTAGATTGGATGGGAAGCTGACATTTTCAGGTCCATCCACACATACAGTCATGGCCGAAAATTATCTGCACCCCTGGAATTTTCCCAGAAAATGCACCATTTCTCCCAGAAAATGATTTCAATTACAAATGTTTTTGTATATACATGTTTATTTCCTTTATGTGCATTGGAACAACACAAAAAAACAGAGAGAAAAAGCCAAATCTGACATCATGTCACACAGAACTCCAAAAATGGGCCGGACAAAATTATTGGCACCTTTTCAAAATTGTGGGTAAATTATTATTTCAAGCACATGATGCTCGTTTGAACTCACCTGTGGCAAGAAACAGGTGCTGGCAATACAACAATCACACCTGACGCCAGTTAAAATGGAGAAAAGTTGATTCAACCTTAGTGTGTGCCACACTAAGCATGGAGAACAGAAAGAAGAGCAGAGAATTGTCTGAGGACTTGAGAACAAAAACTGTGGAAAAATATCAACAATCTCAAGGCTACAAGTCCATCTCCAGAGATCTTCATGTTCCTTTGTCCACTGTGCGCAACATAATCAAGAAGTTCACAACACATGGCACTGTAGCTAATCTCCCTGGACGTGGATGGAAGAGAAAAATTGGTAAAAGACTGCAATGAAGGATAGTCCGAATGGTGGATAAACAACCCCAATCAACTTCAAAACATATTCAAGCTGTTCTGCAGACTCAGGGTGCAACAGTGTCAGCTCAAACTATCTGTCGACATCTGAACGAAATGAAACGCTATGGCAGGAGAGCCAGGAGGACCCCACTGCTGACACAGAAACATAAAGAAGCCAGACTGGAGTTTGCCAAAATGTACCTGAGGAAGCCAAAATCCTTCTGGGCGAACGTCATGTGGACAGATGAGACCAAGGTAGAGCTTTTTGGTAAAGCTCATCATTCTACTGCTTACAAAAAACAGAATGAGGCCTACGAAGAAAAGAACACAGTACCTACAGTCAAACATGGTGGAGGTTCTAAGATGTTTTGGGGATGTTTTGCTGCCTCTGGCACTGGATGACTTGACTGTGTGCAAGGCATCATGAAATCTGAAGACTACCAAAAGATATTGGGGCGCAATGTAGGGCCCAGTGTCAGAAAGCTGGGTCTGCGTCAGAGGTCATGGGTGTTCCAGCAAGACAATGACCCCAAACGTACCTCTAAAAACACTCAGAAATGGTTGAAGACAAAGCGCTGGAGAGTTCTGAAGTGGCCAGCAATGAGTCCGAATCTAAATCCGACTGAACACTTATGGAGAGATCTCAAAATTGCTGTTGGGAGAAGGTGCCCTTCAAATCTGAGAAACCTTGAGCAGTTTGCAAAAGAAGAGTGGTCGGAAATTCCAGTTGAGAGGTGTAACAAGCTTGTTGATGGTTATAGGAAGCGCTTGATTTCAGTTATTTTTTCCAAAAGGTGTGTAACCAAATATTAAATAGAGGGTGCCAATAATTTTGTCCAGCCCGGTTTTTGAGTTTTGTGTGACATGATGCTTTTTTTCTCTGTTTTTTTGTGTTGTTCCAATGCACATAAAGGAAATAAACACATGGATACCAAAACATTTGTAATTGCAACAATTTTCTGGGAGAAATGGTGCATTTTCAAGGAAAATTCCAGGCGTGCTGATAATTTCGGCCAGGACTGTATTCAATAGGAGTCAAGTCTGTGCTTTGCTTGGGCCACTCATGGACAGTCAGAGATGTCTCTTGAAGTCGCTTCAGCTCTATCTATCTATCTATCTATCTATCTATCTATCTATCTATCTATCTATCTATCTATCTATCTATCTATCTATCTATCTATCTATCTATCTATCTATCTATCTATCTATCTATCTATCTATCTACTATATAGTGCCTTTCCTATCTATCTATCTATCTATCTATCTATCTATCTATCTATCTATCTATCTATCTATCTATCTATCTATCTATCTATCTATCTATCTATCTATCTATCTATCTACTATATAGTGCCTTTCCTATCTATCTATCTATCTATCTATCTATCTATCTATCTATCTATCTATCTATCTATCTATCTATCTATCTATCTATCTATCTATCTATCTATCTATCTATCTATCTATCTATCTATCTATGACCCCTATGAGTGATTCTGCCTCACTTTCAGTCTCATCCAGGACTTGTCCCTGCCAGTCCTCTAACTCTACAATTAGATATTTTAAATGTACAGGAATATTTCAGGATGTTTGCTTTCCTTTTATTTTGTTTGTTTCCCTTATTTTATTTCAAAGTTTCTTTTTAAAGAAATGTGCCTTTTTTCACACCATTTTTTCTATCTAATTTTATTTTTTTCCAGTTTCTTTCCTCAGCTGTTTGCAATTCTCACTCAGGGAAAAGAATGCCAGATTAGGCTCTGTCAGGTCAAGATGTCCGTGTGTCTACTGAAGCCTAGGGGAGCTTTTGTTTGGCAGCCTGGCGCAGTCTCGGCTGCACAGTCCGGGCTAAATGTCAATGCACCTGCACTGTAACGTGTCAACCTCCTGTCTCAAGATGCCAGTAGCCACTGCTGTCCATATGGCTCTCCTTGGCATTGCTTTTATGAAGTTAAAAAGACCGAGAGCGTGCTGCTTGTAACTGCGTGATTTGTTTAAAGAATCCAGAATTATGCTGTTAAGAGGGTGCCCAGCTGGCAATACGTTGCTAGGCAGAGTGGCATCACTGAGCAAAAAAAAAAAGAAAACAAAAACCGAGTATCTTGTCTGTAATTACATGAATTGCGTAAAGATTCCAGAATTCTGTTGTTAAGAGAGCTTAACAGATGGCCTGAAGTTGTCATCTCCAAGGTGCCACAGCACAGGTTAAGGTCCCACCGATGCCAGACGTTCAGTTACCTGAAAAGTAAGCTCCGTGATATCATAGCACCAAAAAAGACAACTCAAGATAGACAAAGAAAGAAGAAGCCTCACAGACATTGGCGAGAATCTCATTTTGTTTGATTTCTTAATGCTGGTTTATCTTCTTGAAACAAACAAGGAACAGGAAGATAGCAGCACCATTAGAACAAGACTCTCTGGGTCCACAGGGTCTTGGGTTTGGCCATGGCTGGGGGTCTTTCCTCTATAGCAGTGTTTCTCAACCTTTGCTTGGATAATGGATGGATGGATATTATAAATATTCACTAGAAAGCTATCACTTCTTATTTCTAAAAACATATCAGCGATTACAGAAGTTACGTCTAACAGTAAGAGAGAGGGATGAGTTGTAACTTTAATTCCGATGTTTGCTTACGGGCGGACAGGCCCATCTATACACGTGTCTGGATGAGTCCTGCAATGACAAGTGACGCCAGTAATTGTAGCAGCCCTTCATTTAATTGAATCAACACGCAGAGAGTCACAGACTGGTGCCTTTATCTTCATTCACGTCTCAAACTTTACGTTCTTTATTAACATTGTTATACCATCACAAGCACTGTGAAAACTAAAACATACATTTTATAAAATTTTACAAAGAAACAGAAAAAAATGAATAAATGAAACAACATATAATCAAATGCATACCTTGCTCCATTCACCAAGGGGGCAACAATTTTAAAGATTACCATTTTATAGAACAGCGGTTGCCTTCTGTTATTTCCTCAGAGTTTCTCCACACTTCCGGTATTCTACGTCATTATATCCCCTACGTGCGGAATGATTTTGCGGTCATTTACACGAATACCACAGAGCTGATAGTCGACATACAAACCTTTGCCCCATTTTTTCCTATTAGTTTTTGTGGTGCTTCCCCTAACGTTTTTACTGTATTTATTTTTGAAACCCGAAAAATCGATCATAAAATCAGACCCCGACTTACACAGACGTTAAAAAATACAACATTTACATTTTTTTTACATCTTCTTGCCTCCTCCAATCTCACATCAGTTTCTCAGACACATTGAATTTTGTTGCTGAAGCACAGTTACCAATTTCTTTTGCCACTTCAATGACGTTTAATTTAAAACCAGCTTCATATTTTCTTCTGATCGAACGCTCCATCATAGATAAGGGATGCTCTTATGATAATGGTGTATGAGGGAGTGAGATACAAAAAACACAAAACGGGGCAAACGATGCTTCAGAATAGTTCGGGTATTACCGTGTGGTCACATAGGTACAATACATAGAAAATAAAGGCCGTGAGCTCCGTGGTGACTCTCTCCGGTGGGCGTTAGCATATCATAATCTCTTGGACCAACAGCGTGAGTTTTCCGTATTTGACTTATATGACCGACATTATAAAATACCAGAAATTATACAATAAAATCAAGTCCCGACTCTGGATGGAGGTATTGTTCACCATTCTTCATACAAAATCTCTCCAGTTCAGTTCAATTTGATGGACAGCCTGCTTCAAATCATACCATAGATTTTCGATGATATTCAAGTCAGGGGAATGTGCTGTCCAACATTGACTGACTGAACACAGGAAGGTGTCTGACAGGAAGTGACGTCTTCATGACCGTAACCGGAAGCGCTGTGGCCGGAACTGGAATTGAGCAGAATTTCCTGTGTTTGATCTGCTGGGATAACAAGCAGTCATTGCATGTGAGGGATATGCGACAAAATCCTAAATATGACAACGGCTTTAACAGGCCTGCCATTGCTGTGTCCAAAATCATTACGGTGTAGTGAAATGGGGGGACCTTGTAGAGAAAGTGTTGTGTGACCGAAGTGTCTGCAAATCTCCTTAAATGAAAGTCTGAAGTGCGCACTTTAATCACAATGTCTGAATTGTCTGATTTGTGATTTTAAACTGTGGAGCAGAAGAGGGATATCAAGGACAAATGGGTCTTTGTCCCAAACATTATGAAGGGCACTAAATATATATACTGTACATACTGCTGAAAAAATTAAAGGAACACTTTGAAAACACATCAGACCTTAATGGGAAAAAAAATCCTGCTGGCTCTCTCTACTGCTATGGACTGATATGGTGATGTGTGAGGAACGAAAGGATGGAAATGAAAATGTTCAACCGACAGAGGGCTGAATTCAAAGACACCCCAAAAATGAAAGGGAAAAAATGAGGCGGCTGGCAGGCAGGCAGGTGAGTCCATTTGGCCAAAATTTCATTGCAGCAACTACAAATTGTACTCAGTACTTTGTATGCCCCCCCAGTGCCTGACAACGTCCTAATGAGACGACAGATGGTGTCCTGGGGGATCTCCTCCCAGATCTGGACCAGGACATCACTGAGCTCCTGGACACAGTCTGAGGCGTTGGATGGACTGACACATATTGTCCCACCCAGAGGTGTTCTATTGGATTGAGGTCAGGCGAGTGAGCTTGGGGGTTTGGGATGGGGGTGTGAGGAGACTGGGGGGCAGTCAATGGTATCAATTCTTTCATCCTCTTGCCACATTGTCATGCACCAGGAGGAAGCCAGAAGCCACTGCACCAGCATAGGGTCTGACTGTGGGTCCAAGGAGTTCATCCCGATACCTAATGGCAGTCCTGTGGTGCCATTGTGTGGCCTGTGGAGGTCTGTGTGTCTCTCCATGGATATGCCTCCCCAGACCATCACTGACCCACCACCAAACCGGTCATGTTGAACGATGTTACAAGCAACATAACGTTCTCCACGGCTTCTCCAGACCCTTTCACGTCTGTCACATGTGCTCAGGGTGAACCTGCTCTTATCTGTGAAAAGAACAGGGCACCAGAGGTGGACCTGCCAATTCTGGTATTCTATGGCAAATGCCAATCGAGCTCCACAGTGCCCACTAGAGGATGTCGGGCCCTCAGGCCACCCTCATGAAGTCTGTTTCTGATAGTTTGGTCAAAGACGTTCACACCAGTGGCCTGTCTGCCTGCTGGAGGTCATCTTGTAGGCTCTGCCAGGGCTCATCCTGTTCCTCCTTGTCCAGAGGAGCAGATACCGGTGGGTCCTGCTGATGGGTTAAGGACCTTCTACGAGGGGCCCTGTCCAGCTCTCCTGGAATCTCCTCCATGCCCTGGAGACTGTGCTGGGAGAAACAGCAAACCTTCTGGCAATGCCACGTATTGATGGGCCATCCTGGAGAAGTTGGACTACCTCTGCCAGCTCTGTAGGGTCCAGGTATCGCCCGCCTCATGCTGCCAGTAGTGACACTGACCTATATATTATATGATGTTTGTGTGTTATTTTGAATAATATATATTTGTGTTGGTGTTTTATTTTAAATATATATTTGTGTGTGTCTGTCATTTTGAGCATTATATAGTGTGTGTGCTATTTTGAATATTATATATTTGTGTATGTGTGTGTTATTTTGAATATTATATATTTGTGTGTGTGTGTTTTATTTTAAATATATATTTGTGTATGTGTACGTGTTATTTTGAATATTATATATTTGTGTGTGTGTTTTATTTTAAATATTATATATTTGTGTGTTTGTGTTATTTTGAGCATTATATAGTGTGTGTGATATTTTGAATATTATATATTTGTGTATGTGTGTTTTACTTTGAATATTATATAGTGTATGTGTGTTATTTTGAATATCATATATATTTTTGTGAGTCTGTTTTATTTTGAATAGTATATATTTGTGTGTGTGTTTTATTTTAAATATTATATGTGTGTGTGTTATTTTGAATATTATATATTAGTGTGTGTGTGTTATTTTGAGCATTATATAGTGTGTGTGCTATTTTGAATATTATATATTTGTGTGTGTGTGTATTTTATTTTGAATATCATATATTTGTGTGTATGTGTGTATGTTATTTTGAATATCATATATATTTGTGTGAGTCTGTTTTATTTTGAATAGTATATATTTGTGTGTGTGTTTTATTTTAAATATTATATATATTTGTGTGTGTGTGTTATTTTAAATATTATATATTAGTGTGTGTGTGTTATTTTGAGCATTATATAGTGTGTGTGCTATTTTGAATATTATATATTTGTGTGTGTGTGTGTGTTATTTTGAATATCATATATATTTGTGTGAGTGTTTTATTTTGAATATCATATATATTTGTGTGTATGTGTGTGCTATTTTGAATATTATATATTTGTGTGTGTGTTATTTTGAACATTATTCAGGTGTGCTGGCGCACCTTTAACCCTCTGCAGGTGATTTTTTAAAGTAGCTGCCATTTTACTTCACCTTGCACCCGAGTTCAGCTGAGACGTGTCTGGTGTTTGGGGCTCATGGCGCCCCCAAGTGGCCACAGGAGTCAGATGAACTATCTGACATAAAGGAAAGTGTGATTTGTTCTCCCCTTGTAGATTCTATTCTTATGAACTGCCGTCAGATCTGGACTTGCTTGCAGTAAACACACAAGAGTTTGAAGTCCTATCCTAAACACACGATAAGTGCCTCTCTAAAACCCCCTCCTAAAAGCCCACTTGTCCTAATTAAACGACGCGGTGCCTTCCATTTATATTGTGCTTGCCTTTCTGGAGATCAACGACACTGAAATCGTAGGGTAAATATTGGGCGCAGTGAGACACACGTACGAGATCATTAAAATGTCCCTCTGGCTTAGCATTTCTCTCTGGGATCAAAAAATGCAGTAATGCCAGAATGATTGATTTTTCAGTGTCCATCACAGTCTACCTGCAATATACAAACCATAAATAATGAACAAAGCAATCTTCCAAAGTGTACATTGGCTACCTGAGCGACTCGACAAGGATCACAAAGTGGCAGCTGCTGGCAGTAAAATGGACAGTTTCACTTTTTTTTTTTTCTTTTTCCTTTATTGTCAGACTGGGAACTTTTCCATTCCGCTGTTACACTTGGTCTTTATGAAACAAATTATGAGCCTTTGCTGCTATTCCATCGAAGTAACTTCTGCATTTTATAATACCATGGAGCCGAATTCAATTTCTCATAGTCAGAAGTGGCAATCAGCCGTGACCTGCTGGTGTTCAGATATCCACTAAACCACCGAGCGACGTTCCTCTCTTTAGAACAGCGACGATACAAAATGACTGGTTGAATTCTGACACAGTCGCAGATTGATACGGTGGATCCAGGAAGGACGCAGACCCCTTTCACATTCTACACACTTTACTGTGTTATAGATTTCATTTTCAACCGATATGTCTGCCGTCCCTCTGATTCAATTTAACACTCAATAACCCATAATGACAAAGTTATCATTTGTCTTCAGAAAGGTTTGCGTCAGAAATGGATTAGAAATCCAAAACTGAAATCTCTCCTTCCTAGAAGTGTTCAGGCCTTAAATTCAGTACTTTGTAGAAGCTCCTTTAGCAACTTCGAGTCTCGTTGGTTAAGTCTCTACAAGCTTTGCACTCCGCGATTTGGGCAGTTTATCCCATTCTTCATGGCAGACCCTTCTAAACTCTGTTACTGCCATCTTCAGGTCTCTCCACACATGAACTGTGGGGTTAAACTTTGGTCTTTGCTGGGCCACTCAGGAACAATAAGAGACTTAGCCTGAAGCCCCTCCAGTATTGTCTTGTCTGTATGCTTGGGGTCATTGTCATGCTGAAAGGTGAACTGTCACCCCAGTGTGAGGTGGCGTGCACTTCGGTGCAGGTCTTCTTCAAGGACGTCTCTGTATCTGACCGCATTTATCCTTCCATCAATTCTGACGATGTCTGACCCTCTCCCTGCCATTGAGAAGCCCCTCGCTCACGATGCTGCCACCACCCTGCCTCATCATGTGTATGGTATTAGGCGGGTGATGAGCAGTGCCTGATCTTCACTGGACATGCAGGAGTGTGAAAAAGTATTCAACCCCCCTTGAATACCATCCTGATTTTCTGCATCACCAAAGATTTGTCCCCATATTTATCCATTGTGGACGCTAGGTGGCACTGTTGCCCCTTTAAACCCAACAGACAGGCACAGGGTAAAAGCACTAAGGGTGTTTTTTATTTCTTCTTCTTCTCAAACAGTGCCACTAAGCACCACAGCCACCAATAAACAGGCAAGTAAAGAATAAGCACACACTAATAATTCTCTTTCTTTCTCTATTTTCTCCTCCACACCTCCCAGCAAGCTTTGTCCACCTCCACCCGACTCTGGCTCACTTGATGGGTTCCCAAAAGTCCTTTAAATAGTGCCCTTCCCAGAAGTCTCCACGTGACTTGCCAGCACCTCCGAGTCAGATGGAGAACTTGAGTTTTTGTACTTCTGGATTTCTGTCCTTGTGACTTACTAGTACTTCCGGGCTATGAAGGAAGTGGGACTACCCAGGTCCTCCTGCAGCATCTCCTGGTGGCACCCACGGTACCCAGCAGGGCTGTGAAGCTGAACTCCAAATCCCATGGTGCTCTGGTGGAGAAGTCCCCATCTAGTGTCTTGAGGGAGGCAGTGTCTAAATGTAGTTGCCTTCTCCTTCATCCTTCCATTCTGGGGATGTGCAGGCTGGTTTAAGCTGTCGGACGTCCCTTACACCATTTCCAAAGTCCAAATAAAGGATTTTCTGTAGATATCGAACTGAAGAAGGTTTGTGTTTGCCTAAGTATTTAAACTTCTGTACTTTGAAAGCTCCAGGTTTACACAAATGAAAAATGAATCTCAAATGACACAAAGGTGACGGTCGCAATTAAACATAATGAGGTCCTTCTTGTAAGTTCTCTATCTTTCTCTGGATAGAAAAAGCCCCCGTTGTCAGGGCATAGACTTTGTTGGACAATCACTACAACAATGAAGACCAAGGAGCATCTGCTGATGTGAGAAACAAAGTCATTGAAATGCACAAGGCAGGAAATGGTGACAAAAAAAATCAAAGAGTCTGAATGTCCCGTTAAGCCATCCTGGGTCCATCATCTGAAAGTGGAGAAGGTTCATCTCAGCACCAGACTCTTACTAGAACAGGCCGTCTATCCAAACTAAACATAAAGCGAGACTTCAACTGGTGAGAGGGGCGACTAAAAATCAAACTGTCACTCTCAGATGTCCGCAATGCTCTTTGGCTGAAAGTGGAGAGAAGGTGCAGGGGGTCCACCATTTCAAGAGCTCTCCATAACACAGGGGAGCAAGAAAGAAGCCATTCCTTAAGAAGGTCCACATGAAAGCTCATCTGGCATTTGCTACAAAGCATAAGAAGAGTTAAGATGTGGAAGAAGGTTTTAGGGTCAGGTGAGATGAAGAAAATCTCCAAAGTTTGTGTTTGCACAAGTATTTAAACTTCTGTGCTTTACTACTAGGGTGTTGTACCGTGTTAGTCATTATGAATGTCGTGAGAAGTCAAGCAAAATGACCACTTGTGCATCTCGCCTGAAGATGAAGGGGACCCTTAAGCAGAAGGCCAAAGTGACACTACACAGGAGCCTGATCTGAACCCTGGTGAGAATCTGTGACACTATTTTGGAGGCTCCATCACACCAACCTAGAGGGTCTCAATCAATTCTGCCCAGAAGAATGGGGAAGAATCACTCCTGATGTGCAAACTGGGACATACCCAAAAGAATGAAGGCTGTTACTGCAATACAAGGGGTCTTGAGAAAGTATGAATGTGGAAGGCTGGAATACTTAGGCAAACACCAACTTTGGAGTTTATCCTCTTCAGTTAAATATGATTTATTTGGATTTTAAAAATGAATTGTTACAGCACAGGAATTCACATTAAAGATACTGATTGGATAATGTAACCACTAGGGGGCGTCACTGAGTCCCAAACCCAAGACACAGTAAAGCCCAGCACCCTTGTAGGTTTAAAGAAAAGATATTTATTTAACCTCAGCACTTTTCTCAAAGATCAGTCACAAAAGACACCAAATAAACCAGTTCTAACACCTTTCTTCCCCTTATTGAGTGTATTGAATTTCCCGATGTGAGGTAGCGGGCTTCTTTTGAAGGTGCCATGCCATGTCTTCCTAGAAGCACTTCTGGGTCAAATAGAAAGTAGGGAGGTCCTCACCCGATAACGATCAGCACCCGGGGTTGCACTTCTGGACTCCAAATCCCAAGCATCATTGCAGGTATGTCGACTAAGCTGCCACATGAGAACCACTGCTCTGCAACTTCTTGTCCAATCGATATATTAGTCCACCAAGTTACTTCCTCATCCAGCCAGCCAACCCATTTGTCCTACTGTCCAGGTAAGAAACTGTCCTCCTTCCCAGCTGGGATGTATCTCCTCCTGCAATTAATTTGTGTGCAGATCTTTGGTTGTGCAGAAAATTAGGATGATGTTCAAGGGGAGTGAGTACTTGAATGCTTGGAGTTCTGCCGAAAGGGTTCAATTTTTGTCTCATCATACGGGAAGGTTTACTTACCTCGGCAGTGACATTCATGTCTCTGGTGACTCTTCCTATGAAGTCAGAAGACAGATTTGGAGAGCATGGGGGGTCATGAGGTCGCTGGCAAGGGGTGTGTGATGGTCCTGATATCTAAGCAAAAGCACGAAGGTCCAAGTCTTTACAGTCCTGGGGCTTCCTGTTTGTGAGACATGGACGCTATCCAGTGACCTGAGACAAAGACTGGACTCCTTCAGAACTGTGTCTCTTCAGTGAATTCTTGGGTGCTGTCGAAGTCCCGGATGAGGCACATGACCTGCATTGTGAGGGAGCACCAGTTACATCACTACAGCCATGTGGCACCATTACCCGAGGGTAATCCAACTCACAGGACCCTCATTGATGAGGACCCGAGCGGCTGGACCAGGCTAAGGGGACGCCCATGTAACACAAGGGGGGGTCATGAGGTCGCTGGAAAGGGGTGTGTGTCACTCCTGATATCTCTGTTAAAGGACGAAGGTCCAAGTCTTTAGAGTTCTGGTGCTCCCTATTTGTGAGACATGGATGCTATCCAGTGACCTGAGACGAAGACTGGACTCATTCACTGCTGTGTCTCTTCAGAGAATCCTTGTGTCCCGCTGGTTTGACTTTGTGTTGCTCATGGAGTCCCGAATGAGGCACATGACCTGCATTGTGGAGGAGCGTCAGGTATGGTCATGTGGCGTGATTACCCGAGGGTGATCCTCATTGTTGAGGACCTGAGTGGCTGGGCCAGGCCAAGAGGACCCTCACGTAACACCAGGCTGCTGCAGATGGATGGTCATTTCTGGAGGATGGGGCTCGACCGCGTGTCTGCCCTTGTCAACCAGGATCTCAAGCTGTTTCATCATGTGGTGGGTGTAGAACCACGCTGTACCAGTACATGCCCCCCAACCTGACCCGACCTGAGACCAGAGCAGCTTTTTCCCTCATGCATTCAGAGTCCATAAAATGCCTTTAACTCAGGAGTGGCTTCAGTCTGGCAGCTCTACCACAAATGCCTGATTAATGGAGGAGGCTGTCGCTGATGCTGTACGTTGTTATAGTGTACCTTAGCCATGTTACGTGATACCCCCCCGTCACTGTACGGTTACGATTCAGGTTGTGAGAGGAGTTATCTGACTCAAGTCAAGTATACCCAGCAACAAAAACGAGCAACCCAATTGACTGTCCAGCAGAACTCCTGAATCACGGAGGTCCGAACACCTCCAACCCGGTCTCCCCTCAAAATTAGCCCACCAATCAGCGTATAGGAAGGGGCTCCTCTGCTTCCCACACTTCTAAACGGATTTGCAACTAGAAACGGAAGCCACTGCAGCCCCTCTGGACGACACTCACAGTAAGCTTTCTGTTCAGGATAACAAAGGGGGCCTCCTGCAGCTTTCTAACATCACGTCACGTTTCATTCTTTGTCTCCCTGTTGCTATTAAATCCCTTGCTGACTTAGCAGAACACTTTGGCGCTTATAAATATTATTATGATCATTATTGTTTCCTTTGTTTCAGATTAATGCTAGGGCCTGTCAGGGCCTCTTTTTTTTAACACCTCGTTCTTTGTTCTTTGTCTGTTTCTCTGACTGTGGTAAAACTTTTGATGACTCAGCAGAACATTTTGTGCATATTAATAACTTTTATTTTAGGACGCCTTCTGGTCAGGAAAGTGATGTATTAAACGGAATAGTAGCAGAGCCTGCGAGCAAAAGAAAGTGACGACAAATGCAAAAAAAAAAATGTAAGGACCTGATAATCTTAACGGTTATCAGTGGGAGTTTAACAAAGACTTTTACTAAGGTGAATTTTCATCAGACTCATGGCGGCGATGCCAGGCTATCCTGGGTTAAGGCCAATAGCAGTGAAGAGTTACACCATTAGGAGCACAAAAGGCAACTAAGTCAACCCCAAATGTGCGATGAGGGTCCACAAATGTTGGTTTGTGAAGACTTTATGTTCTTACTTGGGCAGGGGTGGATGGCACTTGGACCCGTGGTACAGTATGCTACCTTTCAAATTCTGAAGTGAATAGTACAGCTGCATTTACTTTTATGAATAGTTTGGGACAGACACAGGATTAATATACTCTATGGTAGGTCAGGGGTCCCCAACTCCGGTACTGGATGGTCCCAGTGGCTGCATGTTTTCATGCTCACCCTTTTCTTAATTAGAACATAAGAACACTCTAGACGAGAACAGGCCATTCAGCCCAACAAAGCTCGCCAGTCCTATCCACTTATTTCTTCCGAAAAAACATCAAGTTGAGTTTTGAAAGTCCCTAAAGTCTTTCTGTCTACCACACTACTTGGTCGCTTATTCCAAGTGTCTATTGTTCTTTGTGTAAAGAAAAACGTCCAAATGTTTGTGCAAAATTTACCCTTCACAAGTTTACAACTGTGTCCCCATGCTCTTGATGAACTCATTTTAAAGTCACCATCTCGATCCACTGGACTAATGCCCTTCATCGTTTTAAACACTTCAGCCAGGTCTCCTCTTAATATTCTTTGCTTAAACTGTAAAGGCTCAACTCTTTAAATCTTTCCTCATAATTCATCCCCTATAGCCCTGAAATCAGCCAAGTTGCACTCCTCAGGACCTTTTCTACAACAACAACATTTGTAGAGCGCATTTTCATTCAAATGATGGAGCTAAAAGTGCTTTACATGATGAAGATAGTGAAATGGGACATAATAAATAAGAAAATAGAATTAGGGAACACAAACTAACATAGAATAAAAGTAAGGTCCGATGGCCAGGGATGACAGAAAAAACAAAAACAAAATCTGGAGGCTGGAGAAAAATAAAATAAAATCTGCAGGGGTTCCGAGGCCACGAGACCACCCAGACCCCTCTAGGCATTGTACCTAACATCACTGACCTCAATCAGTCCTCATGGTATTCAGGGTTCACATAAAAGTACTTGATGATGATGGTCATGTGGACTTCTGGTCTTTAATCCATCAATGTAGGGACATCACAGTGCTTTGATAAGGTGGTGGTAGCGCAGATCACAGAAAACCGGAAAAAGAACAGAAGAGGAAATTAGGGGTTAGTACGGATTATGGAGCCACCATAATAATAATAATGATAATGATAATCCAATACATATACAGAGTTTCAGGGTTACACTAAAATGAAGCCATGAGAAAGCCATGTTACAGTAATGGGGTTTTTAACATTTTTTTAAAGTGCTCCAGCCTGGCCTAATTTCTATTGGTAAACTTGTATTCCAGATTTTAGGTGCATAACAGCAGAAGGCCGCCTCACCACTTCTTTTCAGTTTAGCTCTTGGAATAATAAGCAGACCATCATTTGAAGATCTAAGGTTACGATTTGGAGTTTAAGGTGAGAGGCATTCTGAGATATAGGATGGAGCAGCTTTGTAAACCATCAGCACTATTTTAAAGTCAATTCTAAATAGCACAGGTAACCAGTGTAGTGACGCTAGGAATGGAGTGATGTGCTTGGATTTTCTTTTCCTAGTTCAGATTCTGGCAGCTGCATTCTGCACTAGATGCAATCGATTGATGTCTTTTTTTGGGTGGTCCTCAGAGGAGTGTGTTACAGTAATCTAGTCGACTGAAGAGAAAAGTGTGAACTCATTTCTCAGCATTTTACAATGTTATAAGAGGTCTAACTTTTACTATGTTTCTTAGGTGAAAAAATAATATGTGATTTAAAATTTAGGTCAGAGTCAATAGTTACCCCTAAATTTTTTACCTCCATGTTGACTTTTAATCGTAATGCATCAAATTTATTTCTAATAACCTCATTATATACATTTTTGCCAATCGCTAAAATTTCTGTTTTCTCCTTATTTAGTTTGAGAAAATTACTATTCATCCATTCAGAAACACAAGTGAGACATTGTGTCAGTGAATAAACAGAGTCGGGGTCGTCAGGTGCTATTGATAAATGCAGTTGTGTGTCATCAGCATAGTTGTGGTAGCTCACGTTTTGCCCTGAGATAATCTGACCTAAAGGAAGCATGTAAATCAAAAAGAGCAGCGGACCCAGAAAAGAGCCTTGTGGACCACCATATAGAATATCAGGGGTCTTTGAATTATATTTACCACAACTAACAAATACATTCTAGTGCTGTTATGTTCATCTTGTAGCCTGAACATCCAAACTGCACCCAGGACTCCAGATGAGGCCTCACCAATGTGTTATAAAGCTTCAGCAGAACCTCCTGTGACTTATACTCCACACCTCAAGGCGCTATATAACCTGACATTCTGGTTGCCTTCTTAATAGCTTCTGTCTGGATGTTGATAATATCAAGTCCACTATGACTGCTAAATCCTTCTCATAATGTGGACTCTCGATCTATAGACCTCCCATTGTGTATTGACTATGACTATTGTCGATGACTCCCAGGTCCTTCTCAATGGAGACCAAAACTGCACCCAGTACTCTAGATGAGGTCTCACCAGTGTGTTATAAAGCTTCAGCAGACCCTCCTGTGACTTGTACTCCACGCCTCAAGGTGCGATATAACCTGACATTTTGTTAGCCTTCTTCATGACTTCTGAACACTCTCTGGTATTTGATAGTGTTGAGTATACTATGACTCCTAAGTCCTTCTCATAAGGTGGACTCTCAATTTTCAGACCTCCCATTGTGTATTCAGATCTCACATTTTTACTTCCTATGTGTAATATTTTACATTTACTGACATTAAATTTCATCTGCCACAATTAACTTCTTTTGAATTAATTTTATTTGACTTGCTCCCAAAGACTCAGACCCCTTAATTGTTTCTTTTTCCTCAATTAGCAGCCAAACAAATAATGAGATACAAAATGAGCCAAAACATGAGGAGCACACTGGGTCCCCATCATACAAATATCTGAAAATAAAGAAAGATGAAGGTTTCAGGAATGCTGATCTGCTCAATAACCAAAATATTTTAACTCTGCTTTTAGAAAAGAGAAAATCAACTCTAATTTTGGAAATGTCTGCCATTGGACAATGAGAGCAACAACAAGCCATGAGATTAAAGAACGGGATTAATTAACGACAAGACGCAGCACCTAATTAAGCAACCGGTTGGAGTTTGAGGCCCTGACTTAGTTGGTCTTCTGTTGGCTCCCTCACTTCACATTTCATTGCTGTTTGGGTGCCATTGAAGGAAAGAAATGAAGCAATTCAGAGGAATGATGAAGAAATTCAAGGGAACAAACCTTAAAAAACAAGCCCATTAAAATGAAGTCAAAAGAAGTTAATTAGCAGCAAAAACAGGGCACTAATTAAGAAAAGGGTTAGAATGAAAACCTATAGTCAATGGGGCCCTTCAGGACCAGAGTTGGGGACCGCTGATCTAGGCCAGGGGTGGGCAAAAGTCATTCCTATAGAGCCGCAGTGACTACAGGCTGATGTTCCAACACATTTGATTATTACGAAGCCCTTATTGCTCAAGTAACACTTCTTCTTCACTTTAGTGGTCTTGCTCATTAACATTTTCAACCCTTATTGCTTATATTAGTCTTAAACAGCCGGATTCTTTGTTTTTAATTGCCCCTTATTAGCAACAAGATGCAAATCACAAAAGATACCAGCATTTCTTCATTTAGCTTGTTTCCATTTACACACATGTGGATTTAAATTGCGCTGTTTGCTTTAATTAAATGCTTGGAAGGAAAGTCAAGTCAAGTCGGGGAGCATGCACTGGTACAGTGCGTTGCCGTACCCAACAAGATAAAGTTAAGTTTCAAGAAGTAAACATTTTTCCTTTTTCACCTTTTACTCTACGTGTGTCACAACTTTTCTCAATTCTTATGTGGACTGTTTGCTTTTGAAACTTCACAACCTTTTTAAAACAAACTTTTTTGAACCGAGAGATTTCTTTTGGTGCACGTTTGACTTTTGCTTGACCCTGCCTTACCTACCATCAGCTACAAACTCTTCAAACAATCAAGATAGTTTAATGATAGCCTAAAGACATTGTACAAAAGATTTATCAGGGGGTGGAGTGTTGTGGTGTGACATTTTGTATATAAGTTCAATATTTTGTATGTCTTTATTTGTAGGTTAGACAAAGCAAATGTAATGTTTTATTTCATTGATATGCTTGCATGTCTACTCCTAGAGTCTTTTAGGACTGACTGAGGAATTGAATATTATGACATGGATGATTGGGAACTCCCTAAAAACAGTTTGGCAAGTGATTCTCTGCAGGACATTCTCTCTCATTCAACTCTCACAGCAAAGCCAAGCTCCCTAGCCGGCAAGCTTCACTCAATGACTGGTGTTTGGGGGGGCTGGTGTGAAAATAAGCCAGTAATTGGGAGGATGTGTCGCACCAGAATTCTATTGGTCTAAAGTTGGCTGTTTGGTTTTAAATCATTCTGTACTATAACACCCTATTGGCTGTAGGATTTGGGCAGAGAATGTATACATTTAGTTGCTTTACCCCTCCTCTCCCTCTCATGCCATCACCATGAAAAGGACAACACAATGCGGAGCACAGCTCAACAGTCATATTGAGAAAGGCATGAGGCCCGTCCTGAAAAAGGCAGAAAGGATGACTTGACTAGAGACATTTAAAATAACTACAAGTCTGTGTGCCACCTGAAACTACACATCAGCATTTATCATGTGGTATGGTTGCTAGTATTCACTTTTACTTTGCTTATTGTTATTTTTTATGAATTTTATCAATAATACATTACATAAAGTTGTAAATTAACTCCTGCTTGTCTTTTACTCTACTAGGGGCCTCTGCCCCATGCTCGCTTCGCTCGCCAACCCCCAGGCGGGTGCTACGCACTAGCCACTTTGTGGCTCTGCCAGTTGTGTATGGGAAAGTGGATGTATACAGTGATCCCTCGCTATATCGCGCTTTGTCTTTCGCGGCTTCACTCCATCGCGGATTTTAAATGTAAGCATATGTGAATATATATCGTGGATTTTTCACTGCTTCGCGGATGTCTGCAGTCTACAGTACGTGTGCTTCCTCAGTTGATTTGCCCATTTGAATTCAAACAAGGGACGCATTTGAATTCAAACAAGGGACGCTATTGGTGGATGGCTGAGAAGCTACCCAATCAGAGCACGCAGTTAAGTTCCTGTGTGCTGCTGATTGGCTCAGCAACGGAGTGCTGCATTAACCAGGAAGTCTAATTTCACTCATTCAGAATTAATGCACATTACTGCTAATGCTTCAGCATTGCAGAAAAGGTAAAAGTTTTGGATATGTTGAAGGAAGGAAACAGCTGCACCGCTGCAGGACACAATTACAGCATCAATGAGTCCACGATTCTTTTTATTTAAAAAGGAGGAAAAGCATATAAGATCTACGGCCGCAGTGTCCTTTAACCAGGGCGCAAAACGAGTTGCAAGTGGACGTGATAAGGCAGTAGTCTGGATGGAATCTGCTTTAGGGATTTGGATTGAAGAGTGATGGAAGAAGAACAACGGCGGTGCTAAACAGTCACCTGAAGAGGCTCCTTTAGAAGAGCTGTAACGCTATCCTTTGTTGTGCAGTAAAATTAAACTCATCGTCGTGTCATTGTTGGTGAGTAACCATAATTAATTATTTACATACAGTACTTATTACATGTACATAGTTTAGTGTCGCTGTACACACATTTTACTGTATACAATTTTTCTTGTATTGTACGTATTTATTGCTGGTGGCCTGTCTGTTGTAATGGCTGTAACGTATTGATATCGGAGATGCTCGATATCTTTAAAATAATATTTAGGTTTTACTGTATGTAAACTGTGTTTACATACATAATTTCAACGAATCTTACCTAATATCTAAGAGAATACAAAGGGTTTATGCTGTATAACTGTGCGTGAAATGTTTATAATAGTGTGGGAGAGTTTATAAAGGCTTAAAATATATAAAAATAACCATATAAACATATGGTTTCTACTTCGCGGATTTTCTTATTTCGCGGGTGGCTCTGGAACGCAACCCCCGCGATGGAGGAGGGATTACTGTAATTTAAACAGATTGTTATTTTCATGGGAATTGTTATATATGCATAATAGATACTATTTTACATTACAGTGAATAATTAACCATAGTAAAACATAGTAAATTGAAAGAAAATGATGTTTCGTGTTATGTTAGAGGTATTCGTTGTGTTATATGTTTTCGTTCTGTTTGGCTTTGAAATTAACACGCAAATACTTTTTAAACTTACACTTTTACTGTAAAACTTCAGTTAAAACAATATTTGGAATTAACTTTTCGTCAATATCGCATTGTATTTTGATTCTGTGTTTGGAGTTACATCGTGACAACACAGGATGTATGGTTACCAGTATTCACTTGTACTTTGCTTATTGTTATTTTTTATGAATATTATCAATAATACATTACATAAAGTTGTAAATTAACTCCTGCTTGTCTTTTACTCTATGTAACTGGCTGAGTTTATAGATGTAGAAGGGAAGGTGGGGAGATGTTATAAAGTACAATACCTTATAAACAATGTTAAGTCTATGGGACATGAGGCCTTCTCACGTGGATTGGAAAAACATAGTAACTGCCTTTTTTTTTGGGGGGGGGGGGGATTTAGTTTTTTTTTTACTTTTTGGAGTTCCTAGGTCTTTCCTGAAGTTGTAAGGTAGTGGTGATGGCCAAATATATCCTCATTCCGGTCATAGCATGATGGAAGAAGCTGGTGTCATTACTCAAGGAGTGGATGTAGATGTAGTTCACTCCTACAAGCAATCTACTTGGGGGTCCACATTAATGACAGGTTGGACTGGTCTCATAACATATTGGAATAATACAAGTAAGGGCAGAGCAAACTCTTTGTCCTTAGGATGCTGCACTCCTTTAATTTTAGAAGGGACATGTGATGGCCAGTGGTGTGCTGGGCTGGTCACATCACTTCAAGATAGGCCCACCAAATCAACAGGCTAATTAAAAGTGCAGGCTGAGTTATGGGACGCTCACTGGAATCCAGAAGTAGCAAAGGAGGAGAGAATGAAGAAAAAACTATTAAGACCAATGCTCTGACACACCAACACTGAGGACTTTCAGCCAATGAATTATTCAGCAGAAAGTGTGTCAAGAAGTCAGATCTTCAGAGCAAACAGCATTCTTCTTTTTAGGGCATAATACTTTAAAAATATCCAAGCCTAAATTTGCGCATATGGCGCAGTTTGAGGTTAATGGATTTCTTTTTGTTCCCAAATACATTTTGTGCACTCTTATGCTGCATATATTTAACCGAAAATGGGAACAAATTGCTCAAAGTCACTTGGGAAAAGGAACATGCTGTACTGTGTCCTCCTATTCAAGTTCGACATCAGCTTCAAAATGATCACACAGAGCAAAGATGTGCTGTGTAAATGAATCATCAGACATGCTACTCCATTAAGAAGAGATGATGGACAGCTGCAAAAAAAAAAAAAAAAAAGAATTCATCTTCACTGAGAAAATGAGACAAAATTTCAGGGCTTTCCAGGATGTGCTGCCACTGGCCTAGCGGGTACGGACCTGATTAAAATTAAAGGAGACTTTTTAATCCGAGTATAACATCAAGTCAATGAACCTTCTGGGCAATTGATTTGGTCAGTAAAGTAGCAGAGAGGCTTGTTCATCAGTTTCAGCTGCTTTGGTGTAGTAGAGGGGCGACAATGAAGACGACCCCCAAAACAGGAATGAATGGAATGAATGGGTTAACAGGTGGAGGGAGGCCACTGACATTTTTCCCTCCTCATCTGTTTTGTCACTCATTTTGCATGTGGATACAGTCAGTGTCACTACTGGTAGGTAGCATGAGGCCATACCTGGACCCTACAGAGGTGACACAGGTAGTCCAACTTCTCCAGGATGGCACATCAATACGTAGCAATTAGAATTAAAAACTCATGGTCACTGATTTATGCACATACAAGTTCAACCAGACACATGTTTAAAAGGGACTCGGTGCAAGAAAAATTGAAGGCTAATAATGAAGGTGCCAGAGAGCTGACTGAAACGTGGCTATCCAATGACAACACCATTGACAGACATTTGGACATGAATCCATCACTGCAGTCTTTAAAAGAAGAACACGCAAATAATAAATAAGACTTTATGACCAACACCCCCCACACACACATACCTCACCCCTCCTTATTTGCTATTTTGCTATATACTGCATTGCGTTACTCTAAGTCTATTCATTTTAATCTGGAAGGAGTCAAAAGCTTAGAAATAAAAGACTATTTTAAAGATAAGTGATTCATTGGCTCACTTTATGAATTTCCAGCTGTATATCCATCCATCCATTTTCTAACCCGCTGAATCCAAACACAGGGTCACGGGGGTCTGCTGGAGCCAATCCCAGCCAACACAGGGCACAAGGCAGAAACCAATCCCGGGCAGGGTGCCAACCCACCGCAGGACTAAATACAGTATACTTTATATATATATATATAATATAATGTGATGGGTGGCCAATGGAATGAAAGGACCAGGGGAGAGAGGATCGCTGAGGCAATACCACCCCTGGGACATTAGAGGGCGGCCCTTCTGGGCGGCTGTGGCACCACGGATTCCCGCAGGGCATGCAGGGAGCTGGAGTTTGGTGCAGCCATGTTGGATTCCATGGAGGGCCACCAAGGGGAGCTGCTGAGCCATATCATGGACTTCTACCACACCTGGGAGTGATTCCAGGTAATCCTGATGAGCCACCTGGAGCACTCTCAGGAGCTGAATAAAAGGAGCCACCTCACTCCATGCTGGGAGCCCAAGCCGGGTGGTGGAGGACATAGCTTGCAAGGAAGGAAGGAAGGAAGGAAGGAAGGAAGGAAGGAAGGAAGAAAGAAAGAAAGAAAGAAAGAAAGAAAGAAAGAAAGAAAGAAAGAAAGAAAGAAAGAAAGAAAGAAAGAAAGAAAGAAAGAGAGAGAGAGAAAAAGAAGAAGAAGAAAGGATTCTGTTTATTTATATAATGGTGCTTTGTACTGTGCTGTGAGGTGGGACGCAAAGGAATGACACTCCCCAAATGAAGAATAAACGTGTATGCTGTGTTGAACTTGTGTCTTAGCTTGTCTGTGTCGGAGTTTAGGGAGCTGTATGTCCCCTGGTGCACCACTATATATATATATATATATATATATATATATATATATACATTATATATACAGTGCATCCGGAAAGTATTCACAGCGCATCACTTTTTCCACATTTTGTTATGTTACAGCCTTATTCCAAAATGGAGTAAATTCATTTTTTTCCTCAGAATTCTGCACACAACACCCCATAATGACAATGTGAAAAAAGTTTACTTGAGGTTTTTGTAAATTTATTAAAAATAAACAAACTGAGAAATCCCATGTCCATAAGTATTCACAGCCTTTGCTCAATACTTTGTCGATGCGCCTTTGGCAGCAATTCCAGCCTCAAGTCTTTTTGAATTTGATGCCACAAGCTTGGCACACCTATCCTTGGCCAGTTTGGCCCATTCCATAACACACAAATAGATGAAAATGAAATTAAGATTTTATCCACATATTAGAGAAGGTTCCTAGCAAAAGGCTGACCTACTATGCCAGTTGTTGATTAAGTTAAAGGTCATGACCCTGGAGATCCCACCCCTGGAAACGAGGGAAGTGACCCTGACAACGGTACACAGTATGGCTTCTCTTAAAGAAAAAGGTTACGAAGCATCAGTTTTCAGTCTAAATCATGACAATAGTAAATAACTACAAATGTTTGTAATGCTCCGCCATTTGAAATGACAAATAAATACGTTTCATTACTGATGCACCGTCTGTTGGAATGACAAATGCAATTCGTTGTATTACTACAAACTATCGGTGCTACCCTTTTAAGATGGGTTTAAATCTAAGTAAGTTGTTCATTTTTGCAGTGCACCATGCAATGCCCTGTGCCTCTGTCTGACTCTGCCTGAGTTAATACAAAAGATTCATTTGCCTCCATTTTCCTGCACATACGACCAACTCTTAGACAGACAGATTTTGTGCACAAGTTTCTGTGGCTATGGCTTCTGAATCAAAAAGCAGGCAGCTGTGAGTGCGTGAATTTCAGATGATTATATTTGAAGAAGCCGTAAAATGAAGCTTTGTTTGCGGTCGACAAGCTGCTCTTAGTGACAGATCAAGCATATTTTGTTTGAATGTCAGAACTTGTGCACAGATTATTTATCGCATGGATGTTTGAATACATTGTCATGTTGTCAAAGGATTTGCTCTCTGGATTCTTTTGTTTGGCTCTGATTTGAATTGCAATGCACATTTCTGGTGTTTGACCAAAATGGCTCCAAGGCAAACTTAGAGTATCACCAACTGGCTGCTATTATTTTGAACTGAGCTCTTTTAAGATTGCGCTTTAAATTCAATCCTACGCCTATAAGGAGAATTTCTCACTGAATATGAGCCTTAATAGGGAAAAGAAATGATCGATCGAAAAAAATGGCAACTGAAGAGCAACAGACATGTATCTTCTTTAATAAAGCTGTCATGGGATATTGCAATTCGCTGATAGAAAATAAAAAACTCCAGGTTGCAACTCATTGTTCGTTTTTTTGCAGCGCCCAGACCCTTAGAGATTAACTGAAGGGGCAGCTCGGCCATTTATTCATATTTCATCTGTTCCGCCTATATGGGATTGCCCATCCATTTGGCTTCGCTTCTGGTCATTCTCCAGAGTGGGCCTCTCTTTCATTATTTTGACCGTTGCTTGCTGTCTACACACGGCAATGGCCACGAGAAGTTCTTACCCCTGCGAGATAATTAAGGATAAGCAGAACATGTCCCCTTGGGTCTACTGCAACATGTTGATTTGAACTCTGGACTTCTGCGTTTTTAATTCCGTTTGTAGTGTCGAAATCATTTCCTGTTTTCCTTACCAGTATCTCAGACTGTCTAGACGCAAATGTTTGACCATATTCATCTTTAGATAGATAGATAGATAGATAGATAGATAGATAGATAGATAGATAGATAGATAGATAGATAGATAGATAGATAGATAGATAGATAGATAGATAGATAGATACTTTATTAATCCCAATGGGAAATTCACATTTATCCTGAGAATGATGCACAACACGATGTGAGGAAGGAACGACGGTTTTCATTTCATTTTTAATGTTAGTCCTAACGTAATGCAATTCATCTGTCTCTGTTATTTGCCATTTGGTATGGGACTCTTAAAAGCAGTGCTGTTAGTGTGGATGTTTGTGGTGCACCATCTGTTGGAATACCAGATGGACACACAGACACCTATGCTTTTATTTATTTTTTTATATTTTTTTATATTTTATTTATTTATTTATAAGCCAGGGCCTCAGACTCCAACCAATGTCATTCTTACCAGTTGCTTAATTAGGTGCCGATTCTCGTTAATTAAACCCGTTCTTTAATTCTTTGGCTTGTTGCTGCTCTCATTGATTAATAGCATACATTTCTCTTTTCTAAGAGCACTGTTCAACATTCCTCACACCTTTGTCTTTCTTTATTTTTAGACATTGTGTGATGTTCTTTGTCGATTTTCGTAAAGCGTTTGACTCAGTTGATCGAGTTGCCCTGTGGGACATCCTGAGGGTTCGCGGGATCCCCTCGAGGTTGCAGAATATCCTGGCTGGCCTTGTCCACTGGTACTGTGAGTGCTGTGCAGAGTGGAGTCAGGACCTCTTTGTTTTTCCCAGTTGATTCTGGGGTTCATCAGGGGTCTGTTCTGCTCCTTCTCTGTTCAATGCTGGCATGGACTGGGTGGTGGGCAGGGTCGTGGGGTCCAGCAGCTGTGGGGCATCTGTTGGTGAAGAAAGATTCACGGATCTTGACTTTGCTCACAATGCTGTGATCTACATGGAGTCAATGGATGCTGTGATGGGGCTCTCGAGAGACTGAGCGAGGAGTCTGAAGGTCTGGGCTTGTGAGTGGCCTGATAAAAACCAAAGAGCAATGGCCTTTAATGACCTCTATGCCATCAGCAGTGTGTCTGTCTGCATAGAGAGTGTCAACCTCATCGAGAGGTTTACTTACTTCAGCGGTGACATTCATGTTTCTGGTGACTCTCAGACTGTCTAGACGCAAATGTTTGACCATATTCATCTTTATCCTGAGAATGATGCGCAACACGATGTGAGGAAGGATCGAGGGTTTTCATTACATTTTTCTTGAGAATCCTGTGGACTTAACATATGATCTTGGTGTCATTTTCTGAAGCTTTGATATCCAAAGAATCGATTTTTGTGATATGAACTTTGGTGGAAAGCAGGAAAGTATTCTCAATGCCATCTTTTGTTTTAAATATCAGCAGTTTTGGAGGATATGCGTCATTCATTTCCATGACGATGTATCTCACGATGAATTGCGGCCGTGTGGCAGTGACATCATTGATATGACAGTTTAAAGGTCACCTAATCAGTTGTCACGCATGTGCATCATCAAAGGACCTCCTCACAGGCTCAGTCAGGGTATGTAGTAACCCACTGAGACCAGAGGGGGCGTTGCTGATACTCTCTTTGTCTTCTCCTTCTTTCTGGTGATGGCATTTGACCCCGCCCCTTCTGGTCCAGCCACCATAAAACCCTGACACATCCTAGAAGAATGGGTCATTACTGGCTCAAGCGACCCGCCAGACGGAGCTCCGCTACACAATTGTATTGAAATCCTGCATACGGCATGCATGTCACAGAGCGTTATTTCTTTACCAATTTTTTTTTTTTTATTTCGTTGTCAACCGTGATGCGTGAGTCCCTGTCTTGCACCCCAAAACACGAGGCTGAGACCCAGTACTTGAGCAAAACTAGCTTTATTCAGCTTGAAACAGGAACAGCACGGTTATTTAATTGCAGCGGGAGCTACCACTCTCCTATCTATATACAGACACAGCAAACAGGTAGGTTCGGGCCCAGGTCATTGGCCAAGTTATACTGTTTCCTGCATTTATAATGTCACTTGCATCATCCATCGGCAAGAGGTGCGTATAGTGTGACCGCGATTGGCTCGGAGTTGTTACCACAGCACTCTGCTGCTACTCTGTGAATCTGTGGTTGACTCGGCAATGGAGAAGCAGTCCTCTACAGTTGTGGCAGGTGCACTTCTGAATGCCGTCCCTTCTGGGGGGGGCTAAAAGAATTCAGAAACCTCACACTGCAGACAATAAAAGAGATGACCCGGTAGGCATGCCAGACTTTCTTTTCTGTTGTTTGAAGAGCCTGTTATTCCCACTCCCAGGCCACAAAATCCTAACGTAATGCAATTCATCTGTCTCTGTTATTTGCCATTTGGTATGGGACTCTTAAAAGCAGTGTTGTTAGTGTGGATGTTTGTGGTGCACCATCTGTTGGAATACCAGATGGACACACAGACACCTATGCTTTTATTTATTTTTTTATATTTTTTTTATATTTTATTTATTTATTTATAAGCCAGGGCCTCAGACTCCAACCAATGTCATTCTTACCAGTTGCTTAATTAGGTGTCGATTCTCGTTAATTAAACCCATTCTTTAATTCTTTGGCTTGTTGCTGCTCTCATTGATTAATAGCATACATCTCTCTTTTCTAAGAACACTGTTCAACATTCCTCACACCTTTGTCTTTCTTTATTTTTAGATATTGTGTGATGTTCTTTGTCGATTTTCGTAAAGCGTTCAACTCAGTCGATCGAGTTGCCCTGTGGGACATCCTGAGGGTTCGTGGCATCCCCTCGAGGTTGCTGGATATCCTGGCTGGCCTTGTCTACTGGTACTGTGAGTGCTGTGCAGAGTGGAGGCAGGACCTCTGTGTTTTTCCCAGTTGATTCTGGGGTTCATCAGGGATCTGTTCTGCTCCTACTCTGTTCAATGCTGGCATGGACTGGGTGATGGGCAGGGTCGTGGGGTCCAGCAGCTGTGGGGCATCTGTTGGTGAAGAAAGATTCGCGGATCTTGACTTTGCTGACAATGCTGTGATCTTCATGAAGTCAATGGAGGCTGTGATGGGGCTCTCGAGAGACTGAGCGAGGAGTCTGAAGGTCTGGGCTTGTGAGTGGCCTGATAAAAACCAAAGAGCAATGGCCTTTAATGGCCTCTAGGCCATCAGCAGTGTGTCTGTCTGCGGAGAGAGTGTTGACCTCATCAAGAGGTTTACTTACCTCGGCGGTGACATTCATGTTTCTGGTGACTCTTCCTATGAAGTCAGTAGATGGATTGGAAGAGCATGGGGGGGTCTTGAGGTCACTGGAAAGGGGTGTGTGGCGCTCCTGATATCGCTGCAAAAGGACGAAGGTCCAAGTCTTTAGAGTTCTGGTGCTTCCTGTCTTGCTAAATGATTGCAAGATATGGACGCTATTCGGTGACCTGAAATGAAGACTGGACACCTTTGGTACTGTGTCTCTCTGGAAAATCCTTGGATACTGTTGGTTTAACTTTGTGTTCCTCATGGAGTCACATGACCTGCATTGTGAGGGAGCGTCAGTTACGGCACTACGGCCATGTGGCGTGATTTCCCGAGGGTGATCCAGCTCATAGGATCCTCATTGTTGGAGAGCCGAGTGGCTGGACCAGGCCAAGGGGTCGCTCACGTAACACCTGGCTGCGGCAGATAGAGGGTCATTTCCGGAGGGTGGGATTTGACCGCGTGTCTGCCTGGGGGGGGTTGCCCACCAGGATCCTGAGTTGTTTCATCATGCGCTGGGTGCAGCAACACGCTGTACCAGTGCATGCTCCCCAACTTGACTTGACTTGTGATGGTCACAGTTTGCTGGTCCTGTTTTGGCTCATGTTGTATCTCATTATTGTATGGGAGCTATTTAAGGAAAAAGAAACAAGTCAGGGGTCTGAGTCTTCAACAGCAAGTCAATTAAAATGAATTCAAAAGAAGTTAATTAACAGCAAATACAGGTCACTCATTAAGAAAAGGGTGAGAATGAAAACCTGCAGCCACTGCGGCCCTCCAGGTCTGGAGTTTGAGACCACTGCACTAAGTGTTAAAATAAATGACACCCAAGCGTTTAATTTTCAAAACTTTGTAACATTAGTATATTTATTATATTTATTGCTGAGCAAGTTATTAATACACAGTTCCACATGATGACAAAAACATACAAGTCACACAAATAATGTGAAAGGCATTACAAGTACTATGCAGTACTTTATTGATTCATTTAGTTGAAGCCTGAATTAGGTAAATAATTGTGGGTCACACCCTTAGTCAGTGGTGGGGATTGAATGGGCAGCTTTGTCGTTTACTACCCTGACTCCACGCATAACACGTCAAATGTAGTTCTTCATATCGGTCAACATTAAAATCTGAAGTAAGCAAACCAACATTATAGGACACAACGATCCAGTAGTGGGGTCCATGTGTATAATATAAGCTGGTGGAATTCAATCAAACTCCATAACCAGGTGGCCATACTGCTCACTGGGCCTAGAATTGAAAGGAAAATCCCGTAAACCTCCGAATTGCTGCTCTAAGCATTCTCTCCCAGTCGTCCTCGATTCTGTCTTTTACTCCATCCAGAGATTCAGGTATTCCTCGTCTTTCACGCATCACTTGATGTTCAGGAACTGCCGTTTTCTCCGGAATTGCAAAAGCCCAATTTTCTGTATGAGAAGAAGATGGGAGAAGTGAAATAATGTATAATAAAAAAATGGAGAATTGCCGCAGACTATTTCACATGACGTTATTACTGTTATGTAATCCATCCATCCATCCATCCATCCATTTTCCAACCCGCTATATCCTAACTACAGGGTCACGGGGATCTGCTGGAGCCAATCCCAGGCAGCAAAGGGTGACAAGGCAGGAAACAAACCCCAGGCAGGGCGCCAGCCCACCGCAGCTGTTATGTAATAAGTAGAAAATGACAGTTACTAAGGGTCAGATTTACAAAACTTAAGTAAGCACAAAAGCTTTCCATGTAAATGTTGGGATTTATAAAAGAAAACTTGATGGGAGAACGAGGTTATCGTCACACGTGCACATCATAGGATCATCTTATGGGCTGTAGTACCACTCCTGGATGAGAAGGGGCGCTGTCTCTAACATCATCACCTCCTTCTGCTTGAAGAGCTCTGAGAAGACACTTGCTAAGGACAACTGACTCCGACCCTTCTAGGCCAACCCATTGGAAAAATGTTTCTGCTCCAAAATTGCTTTGAGGGCACATGAGACTTTAAATAGATTCCCATGTAGATTCCATTTAGGAATCATCTCTGTTACAGGCGTTTCTCCCAACATTCCTTAGGAAAAACAGCTTTAGGCAAAAAGGAGACATGACATACAACTGAGGTCAAAGGAGTCGATCTTGACAATTTGGATTGAAAAGCATGTTAGGTTTCGTGAGATTTCTTTCGAGTCTTGTTTTAATCTCTTTCAAGATTTCATATTTTTGACTTATTGTTGGACTGATGCCTTTATTCATTTTGACATACAGCATGCGATTGGTTACAACCGAGCAGCATTTGCAGACGAAGAGAAGGCGATTGCCTGTATTTGTGTTGTTAAGTGCCATTGTGCTTTTCCTTTGTTTTCAGTATGTTTGTTGAATTAAACGAGATGAGTGCCTTTCACATCTATCTATCTATCTATCTATCTATCTATCTATCTATCTATCTATCTATCTATCTATCTATCTATCTATCTATCTATCTATCTATCTATCTATCTATTTTGTTCAGTGTCATATCTATTGTCATTGAAGAAACAGGTTGACTGGCACCCTAGCTGTGGTGGATGGTTCCTTAACCCGGCAAGGAAACCATGATAAAGGATAAAGAATGTATAATATATACTTAATCATTTTTCATAATTTTCATGTGACCCATTTATTTCTTTTTTTTTTTTGATTTATATGTTAATCAATTACGCTCATATATACACATATATCCATCCATCCATTATCCAACACACTATATCCTAACTACAGGGTCACAGGGGTCTGCTGGAGCTAATCCCAGCCAACACAGGGCACAAGGCAGGAAAAAACCCCGGGCAGGGCACACACACACACACACTAGGGACAATTTAGAATCGCCAATGCACCTAACCTGCATGTCTTTGGACTGCGGGAGGAAACCGGAGCCCCTGGAGGAAACCCACGCAGACACGGTGAGAACATGCAAACTCCACACAGGGAGGACCCAGGAAGCGAACCCAGGTTTCCTAACTGCAAGGCAGCAGCGCTACCCACTGCGCCACCGTGCCACCCTATACACACACATCCATCCATCCATCCATCCATCCATTTTCCAACCCGCTGAATCCGAACACAGGGTCACGGGGGTCTGCTGGAGCCAATCCCAGCCAACATAGGGCACAAGGCAGGAACCAATCCCGGGCAGGGTGCCAACCCACCGCAGGACACGCACAAACACACCCACACATAAACACACACACTAGGGCCAATTTAGAATCACCAATCCACCTAACCTGCATGTCTTTGGACTGTGGGAGGAAACCGGAGCGCCCGGAGGAAACCCACACAGACACGGGGAGAACATGCAAACTCCACGCAGGGTGGACCTGGGAAGCGAACCCGGGTCTCCTAACTGCGAGGCAGCAGCGCTACCACTGCGCCACCGTGCCGCCCTATATACACACACACACATATATATATATATATATATGTTGCATAGTTTACTGTCAAATAATGCAAAGAGTACGCGACACATGTTTCGTCCTAATTCTGGGCTCATCAGGCGTACACACTCACTGCACCCTTTCTAGGGGATCGAACCTCGGATGTCAGCGTCAGAGGCAAAGCCTCTAACGTTGCGCCACAGCATGTGGTTCATTTATTTGACAGCATGTAGATCGGGGTAATTACATTCATGGCATTCGTAGTCTGAATCACAATCTGATTGTATGGGTGGTTACCTACCAGGTAACGCTTGTGGTTGGTCAGCAAGTCAGCTAACATCCGCTACGGTGCCCTCTTCAGTTGCAAGAAGCAGATCATAGAATGTTGCATAGTTTACTGTCAAATAATACAATAAAATAACGAGAATTTTTTTCTGGAAGCTGGAGGCTCGCACACTCTCTCTCTCTCTCTCTCTCTCTCTCTCTCTCTCTCGCTCGCTCTCTCTCTCTCTCTCTCTCTCTCTCTCTCTCATGCTCTCTCTCTCTCTCTCTCTTGCTCGCTCTCTCTCTCTCTCTCTCTCTCTCTCGCTCGCTCACTCACTGCACAGCGAATGCACAGGGAGAGACTGAGCATGTGCGGAAATCATCAGCATATATGAACCGGAAGGGAAACCGGCTTGTTCGTCACTGTAGTGTGTGGTCGTGAGCAGATGCAAAGGTTTGACGAACTTTTTGGTCGTAACCCGATTTGTACGTGGTCCGAGACGTTCGTGACCCGAGGTTCCACTGTATATATATAATTTTATTTATTTTTTACTAAGAAGAATGGAGGAAAAAAGGCAGAGCTGATAGGGATACCAGTGCACACAGTCTAAAGGCTTCTTCTGAATACTGACTTGAGGAGTTAAATACTTAAGCGAACAGTTATTTGTTGTTTTACATTTGTAATTAATTTAGATTACTTTGCAGAATCTGTTTTCACTTTGACACTCAAGTCTTTTTTCCTTGATCAGTGTCAAAACTCGCCAATTTAAATCCATTGTGATGCAATGTTGTATGATAATGCAATATAAAAAGTTCCAAGTGTTGAATATTTTTTTATAGCCACTGTAGATCTGAGTCTTTCCAGTTTAATCGACTCTAATCCTTATGTAATGTCAAGATTGCTCTTACCTTCACACATGGTCCATATGATCAAGAGTATTAGAATGGAGGTCTTCATGGTGCTGCCTGGTGCTTTGTGCTCTGCTGGCCTCTCAGCTCCTATTTACACAGTCTCATTGTCTCCACCTCTTTCTGAAATCCTCCTATCAGGTTTGGTGGGCTAATTTGAATATGGATCCTGACCCCTCCTTTCTTTGAATGTCATACTAAAGAATGGCAGAGTGAGCTGTTTGCAAGTTTCAAACTTTACACTGAGTATTGAGATCATGCAGCTAACAAGTTAAGGCCATGACTTTAAATATCTGTGTGATTTTTACACATTCATCTCAGCTAAATAATATGTCTGCCGGGCATTTATAATAGAGTAGTGACAATTACTATCTTCACAAATTATATACAATCAGGAAAGGTGGCAGCCTGCTTTGTGTTTTACAGGGAAAATTAAAACTGAGATACTATATGTCATGTTTCAACTACGTGTGTGTGTGTTGTGAAAATGATGCCATATTCAAGCTGACACTAAATTAATAGTCGTATAGTGCTGGGTATCAATGCACTTTATTTAGAAAAAAGATGAAAGTGAAAACATTCAAGAAGTCGATAGGCTTCTAACTACAAACACAGTTTTTGTAATAATAGTAACATAACACCACACAATTATCATGCTTTGAAACTGTAGTGTATTGTATTGTATTATATTGTTTAATAGAATTTCATTAAGGCATTTGGTCATGTGAATATGTGAATATTATACTAAAATACTTGCTGTAGGTAGAATGATGTGCGTGTGTAAACTGGAGGAAGGGGAGACATTGGTGTTTCTGGGTTGGATATAATAAAGGAGTTGGCTGAGTCGTCTCCTTAATACGTCATTGAAGCCAGCAAAAAAATAAATTGTCGGGCACTTGCATTTTATCATTGGACCCGAATATACACTTACCGTATATACTCGAGTATAAGCCGACCCGAATATAAGCTGAGGTACCTAATTTTACCTATAAAAACTGGAAAAACTTATTGACTCGAGTATAAGCCTAGGGTGGGAAATGCAGCAGCTACTGGTAAGTTTCAATAATCAAAATAAATGCCAATAAAATTACCGTACATTAATTGAGGCATCAGTAGGTTAAATGTTTTTGAGTATTTATTTCAAAGAAAAACAGTAAACTAGCTCTGTAAGTGGAGAAGAGGGTCAACAAAAACAATATGGTATCTCTCTCGCTCGCGCGCGCGCACGCATGTGTGTCTCTCTCTCGTGCTCTCTCTCTCGCTCACTGCACACAGAATCCACAGGGAGAGACTGAACACTTGTGGAAATCATCGGCACGCACAAACCGAAAGGGAAACTGGCTTGTTCGAATACCAGGGGGCAGCGGGACCTGACTCAATTATAAGCCGAGAGTGACATTTTTCAGCACATTTTGGGTGCTAAAAAACCTTGGCTTATATTCGAGTATATATACCGTAATTGGCTATTTGCTGTTCTTCGGGTGTGCGACTCACATGCCTACTGAGCGAGGGGACTGAGGTCCACACCCGACATGTTGTCTCTTGTTTTGTGTCTCAATAAGAGTTGCCTTACTTACAAACTGTGAAGCATATCTTACTGTTCCTCTGGTTAGTTCCAAGAGATGATGTCTAGATCTTCTGTTCTACCCTCAAGGATGTCTGTGGCAGCTGTTGCTGAGATCTGTTAGTTTACGTGGATTTCAAGGGCTTCGAGGTTTGGCTGGCCATCCACCTTGGGCGGCTACTTGTTGCTGGAGGGAGAGGAGACAATAGCGTTAGAGTCAGTGCCCCCTCTTGTTCTGGGGTGGAACTGCATACCTCCTTAGAGCCCAGAAGATTGCACCCAGACTGTACCTGTATATCTCTCTATTATAAAAGAAAATCCTGAGACGAGACTTTTTCCAAGAGATTTTTTCAAGTCCCACCCTCCTCTCAAACACACTCAACCACACCCACGGTCCTCTCACCTCTCATTGGTGTGAATGCTTTTGTCAGACACACTTCCTGCTCTCTTAGCTCTTTTAAATTTTAACGTTTTCTTCACTTTAAGTTCCCAATAAAATAAGATGTACAGTGATCCCTCGCTATATCGCGCTTCGCCTTTCGCGGCTTCACTCTATCGCGGATTTTATATGTAAGCATATTTAAATATATATCGCGGATTTTTTGCTGGTTCGCGGATTTCTGAGGACAATGGGTCTTTTAATTTCTGGTACATGCTTCCTCAGTTGGTTTGCCCAGTTGATTTCATACAAGGGACGCTATTGGCAGATGGCTGAGAAGCTACCCAACTTACTTTCTCTCTCTCTCTCTTGCGCTTACTTTCTCTGATCCTGACGTAGGGGGTGTGAGCAGGGGGGCTGTTCGCACACCTAGACGATACGGACGCTCGTCTAAAAATGCTGAAAGATTATCTTCACGTTGCTACCTTCTGTGCAGCTGCTTCGTGAAGCTACATGCTGCACGGTGCTTCACATACTTAAAAGCACAAAGGGCACGTATTGATTTTTGATTGTTTGTTTTTCTCTCTCTCTCTCTCTGCTCCTGACGGAGGGGGTGTGAGCTGCCGCCTTCAACAGCTTTGTGCCGCGGTGCTTCGCATACTTAAAAGCCAAACAGCCCTATTGATTTGTTTGCTTTTCTCTCTCCTTCTGACAGTCTGTGCTCCTGATGTGCACTCCTTTGAAGAGGAAGATATGTTTGCATTCTTTTAATTGTGAGACAGAACTATCATCTCTGTCTTGTCATGGAGCACGGTTTAAACTTTTGAAAAAGAGACAAATGTTTGTTTGCAGTGTTTGAATAACGTTCCTGTCTCTCTACAACCTCCTGTGTTTCTGCGCAAATCTGTGACCCAAGCATGACAATATAAAAATAACCATATAAACATATGGTTTCTACTTCGCGGATTTTCTTATTTCACAGGTGGCTCTGGAACGCAACCCCCGCGATGGAGGAGGGATTACTGTATTATGTCCAAATCATACTGAAGAATTTCATCCCAAAAGGTTATCAACAGAAGAAATGAGTACACAATCCTAGCACCGAAAAACGATGAAGTCAAATGAATTAACACGAAAATTGATACAAAGCAAATTGGTTAAATGTGTATCAGTAGACTCTGCTGAAACGGTTGGTGGTGATGGTGCGGAAGATGAAAACATCAACTTACAATATCACGAAGAATAACTACAACAGTTAACACCGTATGGTCTTACACCGGCCAAATTACTGTTGAAAGAAGGATGTATCCAAAAAAGGTAATGTAGATAGATAGATAGATAGATAGATAGATAGATAGATAGATAGATAGATAGATAGATAGATAGATAGATAGATAGATAGATAGATAGATAGATAGATAGATAGATAGATAGATAGATAGATAGATAGATAGATAGATAGATAGATAGATAGATACTTTATTAATCCCAGGGGGAAATTCACATACTCCAGCAGCAAAAAAATATTAAATTAAAGAGTAATAAAAAATGCAGTAAAAAACAGACAATAACTTGAATAATATTCAACGTTTACCCCCTCTGGTGGAATTGAAGAGTCGCATAGTTTGGGGAGGAATGATCTTCTCAGTCTGTCAGTGGAGCAGGACGGTGACAGCAGTCTGTCGCTGAAACTGCTCCTCTGTCTGGAGATGACACTGTTTAATGGATGTAGTGGATTCTCCATAATTGATAGGAGCCTGCTCAGCGCCCGTTGCTCTGCTACGGATGTCAAAACCGTCCAGCTCTATGCCAACAATAGAGCCTGCCTTCCTCACCAGTTTGTCCAGGCGTGAGGCATCCTTCTTCTTAATGCTGCCTCCCCAGCACACCACTGCGTAGAAGAGGGCACTTGCCACAACCATCTGATAGAACATCTGCAGCATCTTACTGCAGATGTTGAAGGATGCCAGTCTTCTAAGGAAGTACAGGCGGCTCTGTCCTTTCTTGCACAGATAATCAGTATTGGCAGTCCAGTCCAGTTTATCGTCCAGCTGCACGCCCAGGTATTTATAGGTCTGCACCCTCTGCACACAGTCACCTCTGATGATCACGGGGTCCATGAGGGGCCTGGGTCTCCTAAAATCCACCACCAGTTCCTTGGTTTTGCTGGTGTTCAGTTGTAGGTGGTTTAAGTCGCACCATTTAACAAAGTCCTTGATGAGGTTTCTATACTCCTCCTCCTGCCCACTCCTGATGCAGCCCACGATAGCAGTGTCGTCAGCATGTAGTACATCTTCTGTGGATAACATTTAACACCAAAAGAGATCTTGATATGCCGTTCATATTAAAACGTTTACAGTTTCCCATTAGAAAAGCTTTTGGAAAGACAAGTAATAAATCACAGGGACAAACATTCAAAAAGTCAGTTTATTTAATAGAGAGAAAGAAACGAAATTCACTCACGGGCAGTTATATGTTTCATTGTCACGATGAACGTCCAAACACGGAATCAAAATTCAATGCGATCTTGATGAAAATTTAATTCAAAAAATAGTTTTTACTGAAGTTTTACAGTAAAAGTGTAAGTTTAAAAAGTATTTGCATGTAAATTTCAAAGCCAAACAGAACGAAATTGTATAATGCAACGAATACCTCTAACGCAACATGAAACATAATTTTCTTTCAATTTATTACATTTTACTATTTTTTAATATGGTTAATTAATCACTGTAATGTAAAATAGTTAGGTCTGTTATGCATATGTAACAATTTGTATCTGTTTAATTTGTACATCCAGAACCGCAAAGTGGCTAGTGTGTAGCACAGGCCAGGGGCAGAGCACCCTATCATATACTATATACAGTAAATATGTTGAAGAAGTGTGCTGGTACTGATTTGTAAGAATAAGAGGGATGTGCAGAGCTGTAGTAACTACAGGGGAAGAAGATTGATGAGCCACAGCATGAAGTTATGGGAAAGAGTAGTAGAAGCTCGGTTAACAGGTGAGGTGATGATTAGTGAGCAGCACTGAAGTCGGGAGTGGCAGAGAAGTACGTAAGAGTTGTACAAGATATGTACGAGGGAAGTGTGATAGCGGTGAGTTCTGTGGTAGGAGTGATGGAGATGGAATTACATCAGGGATTAGATCTGAGCCCTTTCTTATTTGCAATGGTGATGGACAGGCTGACAGACGAGATTAGACAGGCGTCCCTGTGTACTGTGATGTTTGGTGATGACATTGTGATCTGTAGTGTGAGTAGGGAGTAGGTGGAGGAGACCCTGGAGAGGTGGAGATCTGCTCTAGAGAGGAGAGGAATGAAGGTCAATAGGACCACCAAGACAAAATACATGTGTGTGAATGAGAGGGAGGTTAGTGGAATTGTGAGGATGCAAGGAGTAGAGTTGGCGAAGGTGGATGAGTTTTAATACTTGGGATCAACAGTACAGAGTAATGGGAATTGTGGAAGAGAAGTGAAGAAGAGAGTGTAGGTAGGATGAAATGGGTGGAGAAGAGTGTCAGGAGTGACTTGTGACAGATGGGTATCAGCAAGAGTGACAGGGAAGGTCTACAGGACGGTAGTGAGACCAGTTATGTTATATTGGCTGGAGACGGTGGCACAGGAGACAGAGTTAAAGATGCTAAGATTTGCACTGGGTGTGACGAGGATGGACAAGATTAGAAATGAGGACATTAGAGGGTCTGCTCAGGTGGGATGGTTGGGAGACAAAATCAGAGAGGCAAGATTGCGTTGGTTTGGACATGTGCAGAGGAGAGATGAGGGGTATATTGGGAGAAGGGTGCTAAGGATAGAGCTGCCAGGGAAGAGGAAAAAAGGAAGGCCTAAGAGAAGGTTTATGGATGTGCTGATAGAGGACATGCAGGTGATGGGTGTGACAGAACAAGATGACGAAGACAGAAAGATATGGAAGAAGATGATCCGCTGTGGCAACCCCTAACGGGAGCAGCCAAGAGAGGAAGAAGAATACAGTAAATATATGAAAATTCAAAGAGTAAAGGCAATTTGAGCAGTAACAGCAATACAACACGTTCGCAGTGGCTTATGGGTAGTTTAAACACACACAGCACAGCACTCTGCAATCAGTCTATTTGAAGCTAAGGTGAAATGAACATGTGGGCTGTAGTGAGATTTCTTTGGGCAGAGGGAGTGACGTCTGCTGAAATGCACTGAAGGATGTTGCCTTGTGCAGATCACTATGCTGTATGGGTACCCATTTGGCACAAACCTTATGGTTCCCCAAGTCATCCTGCATTATGGTCTGTACAGATCCACAGCTGATATCCAAATGTGCAGCAACAGTGGAGAACGTAATCCGTCTGTCTTCTCTGATGAAGGCATCCGGCATGTTGATGTGGGCTTCTGAGCGTGATGTTGATGGACAAACACATTGAGCTTTGTTGGTTACCCTTGTTTTTTCCGCTTTAAGCCTTTCTGTGCATTCGTAAACTTTTTGTGGAGTTCTGCTGTTTTCACTTCCATATACTGTATATATATATTGTAAGTGTTGGAGTGGATAGGCTGGCATCTCGATGGGGATCACGGTAAATTCCCTGCTGGGAAGCCATAACGGATGGATGTGGATGGACAGGCACCCCAGCCGAGTTAGTTGCTGGTACATTTCCAGGTCAGGAGGCCATAATGGAAGGACAGAAGGAGGATACCTCCCAGGGTCGTGTATTCACCTTGTACACAGTGGGGCAGCATCCCTCTGAAGGAATTCCTATTTGTAACAACACAGGGTATTTTGGGATTTGTAGTCCTGAGAGGTGGCACTTTTGGGGTACTTTAGTGCCACCAGGGTGAGCTGCATGGTTAGTTTGCTAACCCTACTTTGGGGAACTTCTGTCTGTCCCGGAAATGCTTCTGATAAGAAATACTTTAACCCCAGAAGTACTCCTAGGTCTGGCATAAAAGATGTCACCTCAGAGTCGACAGGAGGTGGACAACACTTGTGGAGGAGTGTGTGTATGTGAAGTGTGTGTGTGGTGGGGTGGGGTATACTGTCTGTATATTATAAGGGCAAACAGGCAGACACAGGGGTGGGTATAGCAGTACACGTCCTGGCAGGAATATCCACGCATAGACATGTGAAAGGTGTTTTAATTGAATTTGGGGGACATTGAGTGTCACAGCTTCAGGACACCAACTCTAAAGAGTAAAACTAACATCACTGACTGAGGAAAGTACCAGAGATCAGCTGGCAGAGCCTACCTGCCAATAATGGATAGAAGGGCTGCCATCCTTTAACTTGTGCTTATAGCCAGCAAAGTTCACCTGAGATACAGAAGTAGACCCCAAAGTGTGTTCTGCTGTCCAAATATAAATCACACAATAACAGAGTTTACAATAACACAGTTTAACAAGCCACGTGTGTTCATTATGCTGGCAGACACATCTTCTTTCTCTAACTACAGTTTATAGAGCACAGGCGTTAAATGATCTAAACAGTAATTAATCCTAAAACGCGCTGTAAACACATCTAGGTTGCCTAATCCAATTCCATGAGAATAAAATCTCACAAATCATTATTAGAAAGGAATTTATTTTGTAATGCTTCTAAAAAGAGCAAATTTGAAACTATCGACAATTTACGAGAAATATCTAATTCAGCAACAGCACTGTGGTCCAGTAGATTGTGCTAGATAGATAGATAGATAGATAGATAGATAGATAGATAGATAGATAGATAGATAGATAGATAGATAGATAGATAGATAGATAGATAGATAGATAGATAGATAGATAGATAGATGTGAAAGGCACTATATAATTGATAGATAGATAGATGTAAAAAGCACTATATTATAGATAGATAGATGGACACAACGTTGGCTTCTGTCCCGGAAAGGAAGCCATAACAGGATGACAAGAGGTACCTATCCCCAAAGTTATATTCTCCCTCTGTACACAAGGTTGTAGCACCCTAACTGGTTGGACAACCATAGGAAGGGCAGGCTGGGAAATGTAGTCTTACAGAACAGCCCTGTTGGGGTCCTTGGGTGCTGCCAGTGGATCAGTATGACCTCTTCAATATTCTTTCACCTGACCCGGGAGTGCCTCCAGTTTCCAATACTGAAATATTCCTCAGTCTGGCATAAAAGAAGTAAAGTTTCCTGTAAGTGTAGTCAGAGTTCGAGAGGATTGTGGACAAGGCTTCAAGGAAGGTCTACAAGGAGGTAAAATTGATGTTTTTGATAATTGTATTATTAAAGAAGAGAATTGGAAGAACGGTGGAAGTAAAAACAATAAAGAAGATCTTGTATTTGATTTCCGGACTGTTTTGTGTAGCTGTATCTGGGGGTTTGAGGTGCTGCTACGCCCACTACTGGTCACGATAGATAGCTAGATACTGGATGCTGGAATACTTCAGAATATAACTTGGCAAATCCGATCGAACCGGACACGCGGACCTCAAAAGTGGGGCCCCCTCAAGTGTGGGGCCTGGGGCGGTCACCCCACTTGCCACCCCCAAAATGCCGCTCTTGATGTGCACCATCCATTCTTGCACCCATTCACGCACCACACATTAGCTATAAAGTGTGAAGGGCTGACAGACTTAGTATGCCAATTTTAGACAGAGAGGGCATTGGGATCCACACGCAGACCAGAGGATAAGGCGCCCCCTGTTGGTATCACTGACATTTCTTGCAGTAGCTACCCAACCAGGAAGGTCTCTTATCCAAGTACTGGTTGGCCACAAACATGCTGAGCATCGGATGGATTACCTGCTCTGACGTGCGAGGATGTTTAAATTCTGAGGTGAGAAGGATCAGTGGGGAAAACTAAGGGGACACCTTAGACTGGTTGGTTTAGATACAGGGAAACAAAAATAGAATTTTTAAAAAATAAGATGTAATATTTTAAAAGAAAATATGATACCATATGTAGAGTACTTTGGAGTGCAAAGTAACCACTACACCACCGTGCTGCCATTGATTTAGACACATCTGTGGAAGATTGTAGGGACCTGAGAATTTGCCCTGCTTAGATGCCATATCTGATTAATTGCACAATAAAGGTCGCACTTCTTAAACGTTTAGAACAATAGCACTAAAGGTTTATACTCATAATGCCTTCATCCAGTGCTCACCATAGAAAAGCTCTATGCATGACTTGTTTAATTCAAATTTTTCCCCTTAAATTTCTTTATCTGGGGGAGGAGAGGAGGAAAGATTTCAACGTGAAACCTCATCAACTTCGGCCCTGCTGTCAAACAACTGCAATTAGTGTAGATTGGAGGCCTAATAGCATGATGGTGTCAAGAATAATATAACAGCACGCGAGCAGGGGTGTGTGTGTGTGTGTGTGTGTGTGTGTGTGTGTGTGTGTGTCAGTGTACAATCTGGGTAAATAACAACAGTGTCCACATTGTCATTATGAAAGTATGTGTTGGATGTGAGAGTCCCCTTGGCTAAATTATAGCTAACAAGCCAGAAATGTCTGCCACTGTGAAAAGCACAGATTGAGAAGCTCCTAAAATAAACACCCTAGGATAAAAAACAAATAAATAAACAGAGCGCCATAAATAAATGTGATTTCACACATGCTCCCTGGATTTAAAATTAGGGGCTACTGTTGCCTTCTGATTCATAAGACTTTAATTTCCCTGATGCCGTCAAATTGGCTGCTGGGCCACACTGAGGGAACAGGGACTTGTGGATAAAAGATCAGCTCAGACGGCCAAGAGACACACGAGGGGACTGACGGAGCTGCAAGCGTCGAGAGATGAGGACCCGTGCTGTGATATTCGTAGGTCTGCTGGCCCTCTGCCTCGGTATGTAGGACACAGTATGCGGACTGGAAATTCACGCCTTTACTGGGATTTCCATTTTGATTAGATTGGGAGAAAAAGTTTGCACATTAGCTTTCAGACATTATTTATTGATTGTTTTCTTATCATTCACATGTTAATTATATGAACTGTTGTAGATAGATAGATAGATAGATAGATAGATAGATAGATAGATAGATAGATAGATAGATAGATAGATAGATAGATAGATAGATAATGTGAAAGGTGCTATATAATAGATAGATAGATAGATAGATAATGTGAAAGGCGCTATATAATAGATAGATAGATAGATAGATAGATAGATAGATAGATAGATAGATAGATAGATAGATAGATAGATAGATAGATAGATAGATAGATAATGTGAAAGGTGCTATATAATAGATAGATAGATAGATAGATAGATAGATAGATAGATAGATAGATAGATAGATAGATAGATAGATAGATAGATAGATAGATAGATAGATAGATAGATAGATAGATTTGACTCTGAAAGTATCTCACAAGTATTGGAGTGAGTGAACAGAGATGTGGCAGACCCCTCAGGACCCGGTGCCTTGGCATAGGGTGATGTGTGCATGTAATGGTGGATAAGAACGCTGAGCATAAATAAATAAATGAATGTCGCTACATTTTACTAAAGAATGCCTAATTTCTTAAATTAATGAGTTTACAACTTCAATAACAAAAGATAGTTGATTATTACCTTAGCTAAAACTCCTTAAGACTATTTGTGTTTAACTAGCTAATATCTGAATGTACAATATGATGTCACAATTAATTACATATACTACATATAATATATCCATTACACAATCATACAGTTTAAAACTTACCTTTTCAAGTCTGACAACTTAATATTTTCGTAACACACACTTAAGAAATTCTCTGCAAAAGCTACCACAAACCTTAATATTAAAAACAATCAAGTCTAGTGGCATGACCCACCACGGGGCTGCAGCAGCCCACAGGACCCACTGCATCCTCTCACGGGAGTAATCTCAGTACATTTAACATGAGAATTGTATATGAGATATTAAATTGTGACATCATCTCATATAAATTTTATAGAGTATTTTAGCAGCCAGCTGATTGCTCTGAGAATGTGTGGGGCCGAATGGCAGATTGACAGCCACCTGACACAGAAATGTAAAATGCAGCATAAACCAACCGTCCTGAGAAAGTCTATTAGATTCATAGTTTTTATCCACAGGCCAAAAGGTTATTCACTTGTAATGAGAAAAAGGTGTACATATGTATTAAATAGCATATTTACAATATGCCTTCAGAAAGTATACTATTCAACTGATACTCAATACCCTAAAATGACAAACCAAAAATAGGAATTTAGCATATAATTTTTGCAAATTTATTAACAACAAAAAACTGAAATATCCCATTCACACAAGTAATCAGATCCTTTTTCTATGGCACCTGAAATTTGTCCCAGGTTCATCCCATTCAACTGATCAACTTTGAGATGTTTCTTCACCTGGTTTGGAGTCTACTTGTGGTCAATTGAATGGATTGGACTGATTAAGTCCAAAAAAGTACACCCCTGTCCATAGATGGTCCATCAGTCAAGCAACAACCAAAGCCACGAGGTCAAAGGGATTACGTGCAGAACCTCAAGAAAATATTATGTTGAGAGAGATCTTAGAAATACTACAAACATGTCTTGCAGCATTGAAAGCTCCCAAGAGCACAGTGGCCTCCTTAATTCTTAAATGGAAAAAGTCTGGAATGACTACAGCTCTTCTTAGAGCTGGACGACCAGCCAAACTGAGCAACTTGGCCCTGAGCATGGAGAAGATTGCAGCCATATCCAGCTTACCCACCTTCACTTCTGTAGCTTTCCCTTCAGTTCTCTGAGAGGCTGCATTTCCATTATAAAGAGGAAGGTGACTTTATGTATTCAGTTTTTATCCCAGTACCGCATTACTCTTTCGATTATTGCATAATGCATAGACTTGTTTTAGAATATATCTGATTCTGGCCCTTTATTGCATCGCATCTATGATCATATCAGGTATCCAATCTGTCACTGTCACATTTCCTTGCCTCTGTATTCAATATTCTAAAAATGAAAAATGAATTAAACCAGTTTGAAATTGCTTTACTAAATTGCTTTTTACTTAATTGTAGATTTTTTTCTATTTTAAACAAAGAGAACAAAAGAGCATATCATCTAGTAATTGCTTACAATTAGCAGAGGTTAAATCTGCAGTCCAAAATTGATCTGTCTATCAATGTATCTATCTACCTATTATAGAAAGTGATAAAGTGCCCTATCTATCTATCTATCTATCTATCTATCTATCTATCTATCTATCTATCTATCTATCTATCTATCTATCTATCTATCTATCTATCTATCTATCTATCTATCTATCTATCTATCTATCTATCCAGGGCCATCTTAAAGTAAAGGCACAATGGGCACTGAATGAAGGCCCCATGAGCATAGGGGACCACAATGTTTCTGATGCCTATGTATGCTTCTGTATTTTTTCCCAGCACACTACTTTGCCCAGGGGCCTATGATACTGTTTAGATGACCATCTATCTATCTATCCATCCATCCATCCATCCATCTATCTATCTATGTTGTTCAGTGTCATATGTATTGTCATAGAAGAAACGGGTTGACTGGCACCCTAGCTGTTGTGGATGGTTCCTTTCCTATCCAGGAAGCCATGATAAAGGATAAAGGATGTATAATATATAGCACCTTTCCTATCTATCTATCTATCTATCTATCTATCTATCTATCTATCTATCTATCTATCTATCTATCTATCTATCTATCTATCTATCTATCTATCTATCTATCTATCTATCTATCTATCTATCTATCTATCATATAGTGCCATTACTCACTCCATATATCTATGTATCTAATCCTGCCAACTATATTGGCATAGGGTGATGTGTGCATGTAATGGTGGATAAGAACGCTGAGCATAAATAAATAAATGAATGTCACTACATTTTACTAAAGAATGCCTAATTTCTTAAATTAATGAGTTTACAACTTCAATAACAAAAGATAGTTGATTATTACCTTAGCTAAAACTCCTTAAGACTATTTGTGTTTAACTAGCTAATATCTGAATGTACAATATGATGTCACAATTAATTACATATACTACATATAATATATCCATTACACAATCATACAGTTTAAAACTTACCTTTTCAAGTCTGACAACTTAATATTTTCGTAACACACACTTAAGAAATTCTTGGCAAAAGCTACCACAAACCTTAATATTAAAACTACTGCCAACTACTATATTCATCTGTTATATAATGCATATCTATCTATCTATCTATCTATCTATCTATCTATCTATCTATCTATCTATCTATCTATCTATCTATCTATCTATCTATCTATCTATCTATCTATCTATCTATCCTGCCAACTACGCTAAAATATCTATCTACCTTATTGTTCCTTTCCATGTCTATCACAACAGCAGCTATCATATCTATAAATGACCTCTTATATAGTGATTTTCATATGTCATTTTTCCTAGTTTTATGCACAATGAACATGTTATCTATTATAATGTGCATTTCCCAACTCAAGGGTAACTGTGTTTAAGAAGTCTAGACGTTGTAACATTTACCATGTATATGAAAACAGTGAGTATGTATCTTTTTTAATGACATACTGTATCTACCTGTTCAGCATAAAAAGGTGTTATATAATTTAAATGAGTTATTTGTTCTTTTTTGATAGATTGGGATTTCACCCAGAACTGGCTCCCATTTTCAGTCAATACTGCTGGTGTCCATAATAAAATAATAGGGCTTAAAAATCACTTTGTATCCCAACCTTATTGCGTTCATAAGAATTGCTTCTGGACTCTATGAAATGAGTTTTTCTTTTTTTGTCCGGCGCCTCTCCGGTACAATAAAACCCCCACATTTCACATATCATTTGATTCATCTTAATGTCCAGTTATGCAGATGATAACACTTTTTGGGGTTCCCTCTATTTTTTGGCCCCCTAGACCCTCACTTTTGGGTCATTGTTGGACAATATTCTGGGCAGGAAATGACACCCTTATATTAAAGAGTAAACCAATAGGAGTCTTCAGCAAAATGACCGGAAGAGCTCAATGTTATGCAGGCCACATTATTTGACCCCAGAGATTCTTCCCCTAATGGGATACGAGGGGTCAAAGTTACTCTTTTCCCAAAATTTCCAAAAATTGGGGATCAGTGATATATGAAAAGCGCTATATAAACGTAATGAATTATTATTATTATTATTATTATTATTATTATTATTATTATATGCATGTGGACTGTCATTTTATGCTTTTTGGAAGTTACTGATCATGAATATGGTCACATCTTTGATATTTAATTCTTTACCAGTGGTCTTAATCCTTTAAGAGACCCTCCTAGAGCCCCCCAGAGAAGAGAGGGGGGAGAAATGTCAAACATAAGCTTGTGGGGTATCATTTTAGACCAGCGGTTCTCAAACTGGGGTCCACGGTTTCAGTGGGACTGTGAGAAATGATTGCATATTTGTACTATTTATATTTTTATAATTATTAACCTTTACCATATGAGGGGAAGTAAGTGACTGAGCTCCGTCGTTACCCCCACTACCTAGACCCGACCACTAATCTACTGTTCTGTTATTCACTGCCACCTCATTGTTTTTTCCCACCGTTATCGGCTCGGCACAAACCAGCCCTTATTATTTTTATTATAATCAAAAATTATCGATTCTTTCGTAGAATCAAAACACTCGTGAACAGTTTTCGTATATTTTAGAAGCAAATAAGAGCGTTAAAGGTGAATACAGATAATCAACAAACAGCATATTTTACATTTTTTGTGTTTTAAGTGGTGAAATTGCCCGCTCAACGCAAATGGTTCAGGCAAAGCAGATGCATCCATCCCATTAAAATTTTAACTTAAATTTAATAACTAAGATGTACGTAATATTTTCTGAATAAATAATTGTTTTATTCACGGCAGCCTGTACCTATGCAGTGCTGTGTAGTGGGTATGTGGCACCCTTGTGCAAAGTATTTGGCACCCCCAATTTTCTTGAAATAATTTTGATTTTTTAATTGTTAATGAAAGGGTCCGTAAGCCATCGAACAATTTTTAAAGGGACCGCCACACAAGAAATTCTATAGAAGTTTGAGAACCGCTGATTTTAGACTATTTCAGGGTCACTGGTTCTGAATGTGAGAGTATTTCTGAGTTTGGATCCTTTACTAGTGACGTGGCCTGCTATGGACCTCTAGCAGAAGGTGACAAATGACACACTTCTATTGCAATTGAGAATATTTAGATTTCAAACATTTAAACTGAAGCAAACATGTCAACAAATATCTTCTTCTTTATTATGTACTTCTTCTTCATGAAGTAAATCATTTTGTTTCTTATGAGGGGGGCTAACACTAAGTCAGACTTTTTCGTCGTTTCTTTTAGTGACTCCTGCTTTGTCAGAAGATGAGGATGAAGAGGAAAATGCCGATCCCGAGTTTCTTCAAGAGAGGCGAGCACTCCTCGAATTATTTGACGGGCTAAATGGACTTAGACACAAATGGGAAAAATTTAAAGCCCGAATGAAGTTGCACACGGAGTCGGCGGCGTCACAGCAAGAAGACGACTGAAGGAAGATGTCAAGCAAGCCCGGAGAAACAACAACAGACGCTCCTTTCTCCCTGATTAGTTAGCTATATGAAGTTTTGCTGTGTTCTAGTCTCTTACAAACTTGCATTAATCATTTTGCCATCTTATTATTATATTATTATATAAATATTGAAATTAAGGAATAATGTATATATCTTTTAAATAAAATGTAAATAATGCATAGCAAATTGTAGCTTGCATATTTGTAAAATACAAAATGTGGTGTCGTCGTCCGAGGGGAATGCGCAAGTCCCATAGAAATGGTGGGGTGCCAACTGGGTCACCACATTTACTGAAATAATAAATGCATGGTGGCACAAAGCAGAACAAAAATCGTCTTCTGCCGTAGGCCACAGGGATGAGACTATAAACAGCGGTCAGGCTTCACGTCGGAACTCCCGTCCGGTGGGATCCTCATCCTCCAATGAGACGCCGTCTTCTGGGAGCGCCCTGCTCTTATATTCCTTGGACTGGAAGAAGGCGGAGTCAGTGGCCCTCATTGGGTGCTTTCTTGGAGCTCTGGGTGGAAAAGCAGGCAAGAAAGTCAGTGACCGCGCCCCCTTGTGTCCTGGGGGGTGGTGGTAGAGGATCCTCGGACGCACATGCATGACAGTGGATATGGATATCCTGTGCCACATGTCTGAACACAGCTATTCAAGAAGCTAACCATAAGTAAAGTTTTCGTTTTAATCAATTTATGAATTAATTACATCAAAATTCTGACTACTGATCCATTAATATCAACACCTTCAAGTTCTGAAAGCCTTTCCAGGTCATCCGCCATTGCCCAAAACTCCATCTCTTGACCAGCCTTTTACATACTGCTTCCCTGTGACTCTTCCACCTTATTATTACTAACTAAGTGAGAGTCAATGGTCAAGGAGAGTGAGGGAAATCAAAGGGGGGCAAACCCCTAAGAGTGGGCTGGTGTCGTAATACAATTGTTTCATTAATTATTTTGCCATCTATTACAGGTCTTTATTATATAACGATTGAAATTAAGGAATAATGTATACCTCTCTATTATATTAAAAAATGTTTTCCGCCATGCATTATTCAGCCTTGACCATGCCCCTCCACACCGCTTGCCCAATCGTTACTCCTACTGCGCACATCCTCTCTCCATCCCACCCCGTGACACTCTCAGTGATAACTTGCCCTTCAAAGCAGTTGGTTATAACGGCAAGGCAGAAAAGCAACTGATCTGTTCAAGAATGTCGACTTTTACATCTTGTGAACGCGACCCTAAGGGGACGCGGCTGCTCCTCCGAAACCCCCTCTTAAACAGCGATTCAATGGGAAGCAAACATAGCTTTTCATCTCCTCTTCGCGGGATCAGCTGCTAGCCTGCTGCTTACTGTCCAGGGATGCGTACATTTAAAACATGCTTTTAATAAACTTTTCTCTGTTTTCTCCAAGACAACAATGAGATCAGAAAGAAATTAAACGGAGACACGTTCTTTTGCCTCGTGCTTCTCAGATTTTCCTCCTGAGACAAAATACTCCGGTGGTCGCCCAAGTGTCTCTTCTTGAGTTTCAGTAACACAAGGGGCTCAGATTTTCCAAGTAGTATCTTAACATTTTAATTGTTTTTTTTTTTTTTTGCAATTTTTATAAATATTTGCATTGTGTGTTCAGTAATATCTGGTGAAATGTATTAACATTTGTTTGTGATATTGTAAGAGCCATTTTCCTTGTTCTATAAGATTCATAAATATTTCTTAGATGACAATGCATAAATAATGGGAGGTTCCTATAACCCCCGTAAATAAAATCGTATTGGTATATTCTTACCATTTCTAACAGCTTGGAGTAAACATTATTCTTCAGTTAGTTAGTGACAACCTTGCCTTGTATAAGGTGTAGAGGCATACGGTTTTTAACCGTGATTGCACGTTATCGTGCCTGGGCAATTGCCTATGTGCCAACCGGCTTTCGAGCCTTTTGAGTGTGTGAAGTAAATATGCAAGAAAACAGCACTTAATTTATGTGTTGTGCCGTACGTAAAGCGTACAGAAGAAGAAGCTAAGAACCTTTAAGTAGAGAAAAAGAAATTAAGAACCTTTAAATAGAGAAGAAGAAACGTGACCGCACGTAACAGTGCTCGATGGCATACGGGCTCTTTGAATGTGAGAAATAACAAGTAAAGAAAACTTGTTTACTTAATTTCTTCTTCTGTACGCCTTAGCGTACCGTGCGGTACTTAAGAACCTTTAAGTATAGAAATAACTAAAGTCTTTCAAGAAAAGCTAAATTTAAAGAAGATACATTTTTCCCTTTATTTTTGCCTTTTATTCTATGCGTGTAACTATTTTTTCTTTTATTCTTGTGTGGATTATTTGCTTTTACCTTTCACTAAATACTTTTAAAACGCACTCTTGGATTCTGAGAATTCTTTTGACACGCGCCTTACCCGAGCCTGATGACACCTTATATTTCAGCAGCTACAGATAAAATAATAAAAGACTTTACTGTGATTACAAAACTGTAGGTCTTGCTTCCGAATAATACGATTAGTTGCTCTGATTTATTTTTCTATGCTCCAATTAGATCAGAGACATTCTGGGAAAAAAGAAGGCAATATGACATTAGAACCTTGAGGTTATGTCTTTAATAAATCCCACTGCTGACACCATTCAATGATGAGCAAGTCACTCCATCTGCCTGTGCTACAATTAGAAAAACAAAAGAAAAGTGACCAACTATATCTCAGATGTTGCATTAAGGCAGCGTTTCTCAACCTTTAAGTATTTGCAACCCGAGTTTTCATAACAGTTTTAATCGCGCCCCCCCTAACGTTTTTTTGAAAGGAGCCCACTAATACCAATTTGTTCTTTTTTAATTAATGATATATCATAGATGCATATTTTATTATACCTACTTAACTTTTATCGACATTTATCTAACTCTATATTTACTTTTCTAGTATCAGAATGTAGTTTAAGTTAATTTGATTTGGTTTCAATAGATGGATTTTACATATCTTCGCGCCCCCCTTTTGGGGCCCGCCCCACAAATTGAGAACCACTGCATTAAGGCATCAGTCCAATAATAAGCCAAAAAATATGAAGTTTTGAAAGAGATTAAAACAAGACCAGAAAGTGATTTCACGAAACATAATAAGCTTTTCAAAACAGTTTCTCAATTTGGATTCCTTTTATCTCAGTTGCACTAAATGTCTCCTTTTTGTATAAAGCTATATCCCCTAAGGAACTTTAGGAGAAACATCTGTGACAAAGTTGATTCTTACATGAAACATATATGAGGATCTCTTTAAAGTCTCATGAGTCATTATAGATCAATCTTTAAGCAGTTCCTATGGGTTCTGCTCATACAATGATCCAAGTAAACTTAACAGATTAAATATGGCAACAGATAGTTAAGGGTTCTTCAGTATTACATTAAGTTAAGCAAGTTATATATTTTTTTTTTTTTTACTACAGAATAACAATGAACACTGTTACACATGGTAATTATCTGAGTGGAGTTTGCATGTTCTCAACATGTGCCCATGGAGTATTTTCTGTCCAATGGCTAATTTATATTTATGCATAATTAGCCATGCAGTGAGAGGAGTCCGATGAGGTGGCTCGGGCATCTGATCAGGATGCCTCCTGGACGCCTCCCTGGTGAAGTGTTCTGGGCCCGTCTAACTGGGAGGGGGCCCAAGGGAAGACCCAGGACACGCTGGAGGGACTATGTCTCCCAGCTGGCCTGGGAACACCTCAGGATTCTCCCGGAAGAGCTAGAAGAAGTGGCCAGGGAGAGGGAAGTCTGGGCATCTCTGCTCAAGCTGCTGCCCCAGTGACCCGATCTCGGATAAGCGGAAGAGGATGGATGGATGGATGGATAGCCATGCAGTGCTGTGCTGCCTGTGCACAAGGATCAGTATTATATATCCGGTAGCAGAACTCTTTTAACATTGCAAGATGCTGAGAAATGAGTTCATGCTTTTGTTTACAGTCAACTAGATTACTGTAACACACTCCTCTCATGACCACCCCAAAAAAGACATCAGTCGGTTACAACGAGTGCAGAATGGAGCTGCTAGAATCTTAACTAGGAAAAGAAAATCCAAGCACATCACCCCAGTCCTGATGTCACTACACTGGTTACCAGTGCCATTTAGAATTGACTTTAAAATACTGCCTGTGGTTTACAAAGCCTTCAATAATCTGCTCCATCCTATATCTCAGAATGCCTGTCACCTTACACCCCAAATTGTTACCTTAGATCTTCAAATGAGGGTCTGCTTAAAATTCTTAACAGCAGAAGGCCGACTCACCACTTCTTTTATGCACCTCAAATCTGGAATAGTTTACCAATAGGAATTCGCCAGGCTTATACAGTGGAGCACTTTAAAAAACTGCTAAAAACCCCATTACTTTAACATGGCTTTCTCATAGCTTCATTTTAGTTAAATCCTGATATTCTGTATATGCATTTAATTATCATTATCATTCCTGGTGGCTCCGTAATCCATACTAACCCCTACTTTCTCTTCTGTTCTTTTTCCGGATTTCTGTGATCTGTGATCTGTGCCCCACCACCTGATCAAAGCATCGTGATGTCCCTCCATTGATGGATTAAAGGCCAGAGGTCCACATGATCATCATCATTAAGTTCTTCCATGTGAACCCTGAACACAATCAGGACTGATTGAGGTCATTGATGTTAGGTAGAATGCCTACAGGAGGCTGGGTGGTCTCGTGGCCTTGGAACCCCTGCAGATTTTTTTTTTTTTTTCTCCAGCCATCTGGAGTTTTTTTTGTTTTTTTCCATCCTCCCTAGCCATTGGACTTTACTTTTATTCTATGTTAATTAGTGTTCCCTAATTTAAATTTTTATCTATTGTGTCTTTTTTCTCTTTCTTCATTATGTAAAGCACTTTGAGCTACATCATTTGTATGAAAATGTGTCTAAAGAATTAAATGTTGTTGTTGTTGTCATAATACTTGTAAATAGAAGACAATAAAAACATCAACATGGTGGGGCACCACCATGTGCCCCCATTTAATTGAAATAAGGCAAAAATGAAAAACATGCAACAAGTTGTGGATAACATCTTTTCAGATGGGGGCTCAGAATGGAATAAACTCAAAATGGCTGATCTTCCAGTCATATGGGTACCAGGCAGGAAAGGGAGGGTCCAGGAGGGTGAATGGTGGCGGAATGGCATTCGAGTGTCAGCCCCTGGTTCAGTAGGTAATTACCATCACCAGAGCCCTTAAGCTGTCTCTCATGTACACACACCTGACATAACCACATGTTTTTTGTTGGTTACGTTTCTTAAATGCATGCAGAATGGAAATCTTTGTGGCTTTGGGACCCTATTTTACCTTATGAAGTTCACTGACGACCCACAAACAGCAACTGAAGAGCCCCTGGGGGTTCAAACAGTCGTGAGTTTAAGAAACGAGTGCAATCAGAGATGGGAAAAATATCACCCACTGCCTCCCACCACAGAAATCTCACGGTGGTACGTTGTTCAACAATGGTGTAATCTCTCAGCACAGCATCCATGTTCATTTGACCTTGGCTTCAACCAGACTCACAACAGAGTGACACGTTCTGTGTGTTCAAACTACCCATAAATCATCAGGTTGTATTGAGTCAGCTAATATCCATTGAGATTACTGCATAATTGTCAAATTACTTTTACTTTTTAAATTACACTTGTGTGTGTATATACAGTATATAAACAGAACAGTGAGGAGGGCCTGGCCCAGCTCTCTACTCCTGACGTCAGGCTTCCCAGTCCTCTCTGCCCACAGCCTCTGTCTCAGATTAGCATGAATATATCGCTCTTGCAAAGGAACTATGATTCTTTGTGCAATGAGAGAAGTTGGAAAATCTACTGGATTGCTCCAGCAAATTATAGAAGAGAACCCGATCTAAATCCGTTAAGTAGTTCTCTTGTGAAAAGCAGACAGACAGGCAGACAAACATTAGATTTTATATATATACTAGCGACTTGGCGCGTGCTACGCTGCGCGTTGGATGACCACAGTTAAAGGACTCCCTGTTTAAACGTGCCTGGCAGTCGTGAACTGGGTCCTTCATCACACCGCATTTGATTTTTGCATGAGAAACAAAATTTCAAAACAAAACCCATGATTGACGAAGTGTGGAATGCAGACTAATCAGAATCGTATACATTGTGTAAATGGTTGTAAGGAAGAGGAGTGGAGACGCGTCGTTGCGGTAATGTCTGTGAGTGGTGAGTGTCAGTTTGTTGTGAGTGAGAACGGTGAGAGCGTTCACTCGGAGTTTCTTGTGAGACCGTACGTTTCTGTATATTACGGTTGTTTTGCAATCGTAAGGACCTGTTGTCGGGTGTCTCATTGGCACGCTTTTGCCTCTTTCTTTCGCGATCACGGAGTAATCTGTCTTCTCTTTCTGTAGGGGTTTCAGTTGCCTTTCGTTGTGCGGCAGAGACGCATCGTTGAGCTAATCTGTGTGAATGCTGAGTGTCCGTTTCTTGCAAGCGACTGGCACGCCTTTGCTTCTTTGCTTCGTGATCACGCTGCAATGTGTCCTCTCTCGCAGGAGCAGGTTCAGACGCGGGGCTCGAAATACTCAAGTGCACATGTAGCAAAGTGTAAATGTTATTTATAATTTTTTTTTTTTTTTTGTTATGAACTTCCCCAAAAGAGTTGATCCCTGTAAATAGTTAATAGTATATCAACAATATAATCTGTTGTAGTACGGGCGTTAATTAGCGTCACACCTCATAACCTGCATACACCACGTTTTTGGCTCTAACGCCAGAAGCGCGGTGGACGCTGTAAGGGTAGGTTGTGGTTTCTGTTTCTTTCCTGATTTTTTTATTTCATTTACTTTGTGTTAATAATTTATAATCGATTTCATTTATTATTTAATAGGCAGAGGGGAGAAGACGTTAATGTGACGCTCTGTCTATTTTCTTTACTTTTGTTTTGAAAAGGTATGCTATATATATATATATTTTTTTTCTTTAATTTTCACTTGTTGAGAATATATAATTAGGATTTTTTTTGTATAAAGTCTATGTGTATTGTAAATAGTTCTCTTTGGAAAATTGGATTCATTTTTTTTTTTGTAAATAGTTTTTAAATGTAATGTGTTTGTATAAATAAAAACGCGAGAAGCGCGGTGGACGCTGTAGGGGCAGAGGGGAGAAAACGTTAATGTGACGCTCTGTCTATTTCTTTATTTTTCTTTTGAAAAGATTTTCGGGAACAGGAAAAATAAAAGCAAAGGGGAAAGAACGGAAGGGGGTAAGCAGGAATTCTGAGAGGGGAAGGACTGGGGCTTTTCTACGGGGCAGCTATACAGCCAAAAGGAACCCGGACATGGACACCGCGCTGGGCTTTTATTATATAGATATATATGAGGGGGGACCCAAAAATAACCGGAATTTTGTTGTTGTTAGGTTGGTACTTGTAGTACGTGGTGCAAGCGTCGTTTTTTTTACGATGGCCGATTATCGTGAGCAATGCGCGGCAGTGAAATTTTGTTTTCTTCTTGAAAAAAGTGTTGCAGAAACTATTGTTATGTTAAAAAAACCTTACAAAGAAGATGCTATGGGTAAAAGCCAAGTTAAGATTACCCAGTTGTCGTGGAGCTCGGTTCAGCGAATTTTATCGCAAGATTTGAAAATGAGAAGAGTTTCTGCAAAATTCGTCCCGCGATTGCTGACAGCAGATCAAAAAAGGGCGTCGCCTGGAAACTTGTCATGAAATGAAGGATCAGTTTGATAATGACCCAGATTTTTTTTCCAAAATTATTACAGGAGATGAATCGTGGTGCTACAGTTACGATCCTGAGTCGAAACAGCAGTCCAGTCATTGGAAAACCGCGAATTCTCCTTGAGCAAAAAAAGCTCGGCAGGTGAAATCAAAAGTGAAAACAATGTTGATTTCTTTTTTTGATGTCAAAGGTCTCATGCATTATGAATTTGTTTCAGCAGGTCAGACTGTAAACCAAGCATTCTACCTAGAAGTGTTAAGAAGGTTGCGCAACAGTGTGAGAAGGAAACGCCGTGATTTGTGGGAGTCAGGCAATTGGTTCTTTCATCATGACAATGCTCCATCTCACACTGCTCTCAGCATTCACCAATTTTTGGCCAGAAATGGTATGACAACCCTGAACCACCCACCCTACTCACCGGATTTAGCTCCGTGTGATTTCTTTCTGTTCCCTCGGATGAAAAAAAGACTTCAAAGGAAGGCGTTTTGCTGACGTCGAAGAGGTAAAACAAGAAACGACCAGAGCATTAATGGGCATTACTTGGAGTGGAAGTGGAAGAAGAGAGAGAGAGAGAGAGAGAGAAAGAGAAAAGAAGAAGTCAAAATGTTGCGTGCTGCTACTGCACTTTGTAAACTGTGCTGTGCAGGTGGGAGCCAAATTTGGAAGCGTTTCCCACAGAAAAATAAAAACGTGTTTTGCTGACCTTGTGGCTGCATCTGTGTCCCCCTGCAGGCCAAAATATATAAATCTACAATATAATAAAACACTAAGGTCTGTGTGTCCAGTCCCACAGAGCAATCTGATTGGTCAGAATAGCTTTGATGACGAGATGACAGAGGAAGTGCAAAGTGTGTGATGCCCAAAGAGGAAGCACGTTGAGAGGTAAAGGAGGCAAGTACAGAACCGGGCAGGAGGCAAGAAATGTGCTTCGAGAATAATCGGACATGCAGGCTTTACAGGAAAGCACTAGACAACAGAGGGATTGCCTGTGAAAAGACTTTAGTTTGTAAAGGGTGAGACGCACACTGAAGAGTTGCCTTCAAAAATGGCAAATATAACACTGCAAAGGAAGTGAGAAAGGTGCCTCAAAAATAACGACAGAGTCTGAGTGGGGAATTGAGCACCCGATAAAGAGACGTTCACATAAATAAGAGGAAAGGCAGTGAAGGTACGCATAGAGCAAGAGATGGCTGATATTTTTTCATTATTCTCTTACCAGTATTATAATAAAGAAACAACGGCCCCCTGAAACACACATAAGAATTCGTGGCTTGGGTAATGAGGAGCTGCTGCTCTCAAGAAGAAGCATGCAGGCGGCAGGCAGTAAGCTGGTGAGACCCATCCAGACATTCCACAGATTTCCATTTTAAAGGCTTTAACATTTGAATCCAGCAAAGTCCGGCCTGCTGTGTCCACATAAGGAACATGCAGTTTAGAAACTGCCTGAATCCGCTGTACTTATAATGTGAGAATTTCTCTCAGATATCCTTAAACCAATACAATTAAATCTGAGAAAATGAGAAAAGATCAAAGAAAATTTCCATATTAGGAAATAAGCATAGCGTTTTTGAAAGGCAGTTGAAATATTGTTTCAAATTTCTGGAAATGCATTTTGCAGCAGAAAGAGGAACGCAATCCGTGCAAGACGTGTCGGAATGAATTCAGGTTATCTAAAAATATATTCCGGAATTTCAGCTGCAAGTCAATTTCCAGATATCTCAAAAGCATTTCAGAGTTTCTCGGAATAATAGCCTGCCTATTTTATGGTATCACAAAATACTTGGGAAAATCTCTTTAAAAAGATTGGTATTTTCACTGGGAGATATTTTTTTAAGATACATCAAAGAAATTTTGTAATGAAGGGCAAGTTATTTTAAGATATCTTAAAAATGTTTCTTCTGTGTCGCTCAGCGGATCCGTAGTAGAGCTGCCCACGGACTTCCTCTGTGAGATTCGCTCCGTCTAAAGGCGCTCTTGGTGCTCTGCTCTCCTTTCAAATCCCAAAGACATGGCGTGTACTGAAGATAGATAGATAGATAGATAGATAGATAGATAGATAGATAGATAGATAGATAGATAGATAGATAGATAGATAGATAGATAGATAGATAGATAGATAGATAGATAGATAGACTGGGTGTGTTGATGAGTTAGTGGGTTTCATCCTGCTTTGCCCCTCATGCTGCTCAGATTGGCCCTGATTTCTTGTTTCGTATAATGAAATGAACAAGCTCAGAAAGTCACAGAGTACATTAGTTTGCTTCTCAAAATATGTTACAAAAAGGACATCATACTGCATTTTTTTTTTTTTTGCAAAATTTGACGTGTGGAATGTTAATATAAACTATTGATTCGTACCCTGTGTCCCAAGACTGCCCTGCTTCTCAAATGTCATTCTTCATTCAGCATTTTTGTCAATAGTCCTTCAGGAAAGTGTTGCTTGTATAAATCATTTTCACTGCAGGTTATAAAACAATTGACAATAAACTAAAATTAAATAAATAAATGACATATATACAGTATATTGTAATATGGCTGGGAAAACAGAATGTCATAGGCAGGCAAAAAGCTGGGGTGCCAGGTTGGTTATAATAATAAAACAAGACAAGGTGAAACAAAATGATGGCTGTTTGTAGCCTCTTGATGAATGTCACCTGGTTAGCTACGGATCTGGAGCTCGGTCCTCCTCTCTAGTGGGCCATAGTCCAACGCCATATTCCCTGGGTGGCCAGTTTTTATTTCCTTAGGGTTGGAAGGGGCGGAGTCTTCTTTGCGCCTTGGGGGCGGAGCTGGGCGTCATCCTTAGGCAGCCTTTCAATGCCACGAGGGAAAGGAGAAGATACTGTCAGTGTCAGCATCCCTCTCTCTTTTGGGGGTGGAATAGCTTACCCCACCAGAGCCAAGAGAGTGCTCCTCAGGTGCACATGTCATGTATTGAGATGGACTAGGATGAAGGAGGACACGGAACAACAAATTTGCTTTGCTAGAAAAGTCTACTTTTGATGCTTTGTTTTCCTTTGTCTTATTCTATTTAATATGACTCTATGAAAGGAGTGTCTTCTTCTTCTTCATACCCGACACACGCATCCTCCATCAAGTTATGTCCTTCCCCACTTCTGCTGAAAACTGTTCATGCACATAAAAATCTCATCTATTTCTGTAAGTATTCAGACCCTTTGAAGTGGCACTCCAAACTGTGCTCAGGTGCATCCTGTCTGCTTTAATTCTCCTCAAGATGTTTCTAGAACTTGATTGTGAGACCATCTGTGGCAGATAGAACTGATCGGACATCATTTAGAATGGCACATGTGCCCGTGTAGAGAATTCACACTGCATGACAGGACAGAAACCAAGGACAAGAAGTCCAAGGAACTCCCTATGATCAAATTGTATGGATTAGAGCAAGGGGATAAAAAAATGTTCATAACGCCTTTCAGTGTTGAGGTCTCCATAGTTGTGAAATGGAAGGAGTTATGAATCATCAGGACCCTTCCTAGAGTTGGCTGTCCAGCCAAACTAAGTAACGGGGCAAGAAGGACTTTGAGACCAATGGTCACTGTAAGAGAGGTCCAGAAGTCCTCTGCTGAGATGGGAGAAACTGACCATCTCAGCAACACTCCATCAATCAAGAGTTTATGGTCAACTTCATTGAGAGTTTGACAGACAGCATGTAACGGACTCTAAGAACATGAGGCTGGAGATTCTCTGGTCTGATGAGACAAAAATTTAACTCTTTGGGCAGAACTCTGTGCTCCATATCTGGTGAAGGCCATGCACTGCTCATCACCTGCTTGATACCATCTCTTTGATGAAGCATTGTGATGGCTCAATCATGCCATGCTGTTGCAGGGATAGGAAAACTGAATTGAAGAAAGGATGAATGCAGCCAACTTGCAAAATTGAGAGTTCTTTGAAGTAAACTAAATATGGAGATGCCAAATATGGAGAGTTAATTGAAGAAAACCAAATATGGACTGGTCAAATATGGAAAGACAGGTCATTGAAGAAAACAAAATATGGAGAGGTCCTAGAAGAGAACCAGATATGGAGAGGCCAACTATGGAGATGTCATTAAAAAAAAACCAAATATGGACTGGTCAAATATGGACAGGTCATTGAAGAAAAACAAATATGGTGAGGTTCTTGAAGAGAACCAAATATGGAGAAGCCAAATATGGAGATGTCATTGAAGAAAACCAAATATGGAAAGGCCAAATACAGAGATGTCATTGAAGAAAACCAAGTATGGACTGGTCAAATATGGACAGGTCCTTGAAGAGAACCAAAGATGGAGAGGCCAAATATGGAGAGTTAATTGAAGAAAACCAAATATGGAGAGGTCCTAGAAGAGAACCAAATATGGAGAGGCCAAATATGGAGATGTCATTAAAGAAAACCAAATATGGACTGGTCAAATATGGACAGGTCATTGAAGAAAAACAAATATGGTGAGGTTCTTGAAGAGAACCAAATATGGAGAAGCCAAATATGGAGATGTCATTGAAGAAAACCAAATATGGAGAGGCCAAATACGGAGATGTCATTGAAGAAAACCAAATATGGACTGGTCAAATATGGACAGGTCCTTGAAGAGAACCAAATATGGAGAGGCCAAATATGGAGAGTTAATTGAAGAAAACCAAATATGGAGAGGTCCTTGAAAAGAACCAAATACGGAGAGGCCAAATATGGAGATGTCATTGAAGAAAACCAAATATGGACTGGTCAAATATGGACAGGTCATTGAAGAAAAACAAATATGGTGAGGTCCTTAAAGAGAACCAAATATGGAGAGGTCCTTGAAAAGAACCAAATACGGAGAGGCCAAATATGGAGATGTCATTGAAGAAAACCAAATATGGGCTGGTCAAATATGGACAGGTCATTGAAGAAAAACAAATATGGTGAGGTCCTTAAAGAGAACCAAATATGGCAAGGCCAAATATGGAGATGTCATTGAAGAAAACCAAATATGGACTGGTCAAATATGGACAGGTCCTTGAAGAGAACCAAATATGGAGAGGTCCTTGAAGAGAACCAAATACGGAGAGGCCAAATATGAAGAGTTAATTGAAGACAACCAAATATGGACTGGTCAAATATGGAAAGACAGGTCATTGAAGAAAACCAAATATGGAGAGGTCCTTGAAGAGAACCAAATACAGAGAGGCCAAATATGGAGATGTCATTGAAGAAAACCAAATATGGACTGGTCAAATATGGACAGGTCATTGAAGAAAAACAAATATGGTGAGGTCCTTAAAGAGAACCAAATATGGAGAGGCCAAATATGGAGATGTCATTGAAGAAAACCAAATATGGGGAGGTCAAATATGGAGATGTCATTGAAGAAAACCAAATAAGGACTGGTCAAATATGGACAGGTCCTTGAAGAGAACCAAATATGGAGAGATCCTTGAAGAGAACCAAATACGGAGAGGCCAAATATGGAGAGTTAACTAAAGAAAATAAAACATGGACTGGTCAAATATGGAAAGACAGGTCATTGAAGAAAACCAAATATGGATACGTCCTTGAAGAGAACCAAATACGGAGATGCCAAATATGGAGATGTCATTGAAGCAAACCAAATATGGACTGGTCAAATATGGACAGGTCATTAAAGAAAAACGAATATGGTGAGGTTCTTGAAGAGAACCAAATATGGAGAGGCCAAATATGGAGACGTCATTGAAGAAAACCAAATATGGCGAGGTCAAAAATGGAGAGGTCCTAGAAGAGAACCAAATATGGAGAGTCAGCCAGTCAGTCAGTCAGTCATTTTCCAACTCGCTTTTCTTGAAGAAAAACAAATATGATGAGTTCCTTGAAGAGAACCGGATATGGAGAGGTCCTTGAAGAAAACTAAATATGGGGAGGCCAAATATGGAGATTTTCTTCAAGAAAACCAAATATGGGGAAGCCAAGTATGGAGAGGTCTTGGAAGAAAACAAAATATGTAGAGGTCCTTGAGGAAAACCAAAAATAGAGAGCTCCTTGAAGAACACAGAATATGAAGAGGTCCTTGAGGAGAACCTTACTCCAGAGCGCATGCCACCTCAGATTGGGATGATGATTCATCTTTCAGCACAACAATAACTCAAAGCATATAGTGAAGACAATGTTAGATATGCTGTGGGATAAGTCCATGAGTGTCCTTGAGCTGCCCAGACTTAAAGCCCACAGAAAATGTGTGGAGAGACCCGAAGATGGAAGCTTACAGACACCTCCCATCCAATCTAACGGAGCTTGGCAGGATCTGCCAGGAAGAATGTGATTAACTGGACTGCCAAGCTTGTAGAGACTTAACACGTGAAGATTCAAAGCAATAATTGCTGCCAAGGGGACTTCTCTGATTTATTAAACTAAGGGTCTGACTACTTCTAGGAATGAGAGATTCAAGTTTTCAATATTTAATCAATTTGCAAACCTTTCTGAAAGCTTCTTTCATTTTGACATATTGTGTGTTAGTGTAGACTGATGGGCACAAATAGCAGATTTATCCATTTCAAACTGAATGTACAACACAATGAAGAGATCAGAAGGTGAAGGGGTCTGAACGTATTTCTGAATGCACCACATGTGTAACACTCCTCCACACGAGGACATTATAAAATATAATCAATAGGCAAGAAAGTCAGGGATTTTACCAAAGGAACACGACGTGTGTGGGAGAGCATAGTGATGGCCTGAAAAACAGAGACATGTGACATCACATCATATTAAATCCACCAAATCGGCCATAAGCGTGGTTATGTGGCACATGTCCTGCAAACAGGGAAAGTGCACCACACAGGCCGTGATGATAGTGTAATAGCGAACAAATAGTACTTGCCCACCCATTACATTATGTATTTACTTTAATGAAGCTTTTCCCTGGCTATCTTTGTCATGGGTGAGGCCATATTGTCTTTGGAGTTATTTCTCGAGTTGTGGCTGTGAGATGATTTTTCTTGATATTAATTGTCCTTTCTCACTTTATCAGGAATCAGCAATGTTCAGTTTCATGTTGACAGCTTATTTTTATTTCGAGAAATAACACTGTCACAATCGACTTAGAAAAATGCAAAGGTTTTGTCAGAAATTCTCATCTTCTGCCCATCTGTCAACAAATATGACATAAACCATCATTTCGCCTTTTCAACATTTCCTTCACCGGGTCTAAAAATAAAAAATAACATAGTACAGAACCTCATTAAGTGCTATAAATGTACATTAATCATCACAGCGTGTTACAAATAAAATATCAGAATTACAGTAACGTTAGCAAATAATGGATTCCAAAGGAACAATAAAAGTAAATACTTGAAACTATAATACGTGAGTGCTGTGATGGACCCTTTCCTGGCTGGGGACACCATAATGGAAGGACAGTATGGAAGGAGGCATAACCTGACCAGGATGGGGCTAAATCAACATCCCACACAAAGGAATAAATTAACGAATAACGTGAGAGAGTCGGTGTATCCAGTATGGTAGATGGCAGTGGATCTAGTAAGGATGCCCACAGAGAGATATGGGAATTGTAGTTCTGAGGAACAGCCCTGTTGTGGTCTCCTTGGGGGTTACCAGGGATGGTGCTGCAGGGAGAGGGACTTCCTGCTTCAGGAGGTTTCCATTTGACCCGGAAGTGCTTCCGTTGGGCCCCACCTCGCTACTGGAAGTACTCCCAGGTCTGACATAAAAGCGAGTTGTCCAGCCTCCACAGGTGAGTTAGAGTCGGGAGGCAGAAGGCAAAGCTCACCTGGAGGAGGAGGAGGAGGAGGAGGAGGAGGAGGAGGACTTTATATTGAAAGGCTGCATATTGACTTGTAATTAGCTATTTTGTGAATATAAAACTGTTTATTTTGTACCTGGGACTGTTCAATATGGTGTGTCTGGGGTTTTGGGGCTTGGTGGTGCCCCCTGTCTTTTACAAATAAAACAAGGAAGAATTAGATTAAATAGGGGCTATGGCAGCTTTTCATTACAGGAACAGTTTTCTTTAGATTTTAAAAACATCCTCTTTGTCCTTCACTCTGTCCCAAGAGTTAATAAATGAGACGAATGTTTCTCAGACCACCATTATATTGCGTGTTATTATTGATTATAATGGAAGTGGGCCACAATGGGGTGCAAAGTGGGTCACTGCCCTGATTGCACTCGATTCACCAATGGGGTCGCTCTGACATTCAAGCTCGATTTATTAAGGGGAACCCCCCCACCACCACCACCACCACCACCATCTTGATTCACCAAGGGGGATGTTACCCCACCCTGTTCTGGTGAATCTACAAAAGTTTAGATCTTGTTTGATTTGCTAAGGGTGACAAGCTCAGACGTTTCTTTTCGATTAGCCAATAGTGAGCCCTCATTTCCCTTCTCTGACATTCATACTTGATTCACCAAGGGGACCCCAATTAATGATTGTGCTTGATTGATCATGAGGCACACCCCACCCACCTACTCTGACAATGGTGTTTCACTCACCCCCCACCCACCAGTTTAGACGATCGCCCTCGATTCACTAAGAAGGACATCCAGTCCCATTGGTGTGCCGCAAAGTAGGCTACTGCACCAAAAAAGCTGAGAAACATTGCACCTTTACTGTTCTGTGACTCGTGAGTCTGGACTTACACAGCTTTACCTTTGAGAATGACATTCTACTCTGGCTGTTGTGGTGTGGATGGTCACAGATTTAAAAAGTGATTGTGAAAACAGCCCGAGCCACATTTCTGGGCAGAAGATTTGTGCCTCTTCACTACAACAGAAACAACAACAACAATTTCTTTCTTTTATAGCCCAAAATCACAGAAGGAATCCCTCAATGGGTTTTAACAGATCCTGTCCCCCTCCCCACCCACCAACCTTGGCTCCCTAAGAAGACAAGAAAAATCCCCCCGACAAAAAATTGAAGCCTTTATAAGAAAAAAACCTGAAGAAATCTAGAGAAGGGCAATTCAGAGACAGAGGACCCCCCCCCCCCCCCCCCTTTCCCGGTAGGTTGGGCATGCAATGGGTGTCAAATACGACTCTCGACTCAGACCACAAGTAATCCTCTTCTGCCAGTCTATCACAGCCACCACAGAAGTACAGTCCAACAGTACAAAGGCCTTTGTTCTTGTACAGCATGGCGCTCCTTATCAAGTGCTGGCACAGAACTACACGTAATCTCGCGAGGCAAAATGGAAGATTCTACCTGTCACTTAATAGAGAACTGTCCCATATGAGGATACCGGTTAGGAGCGGGCGCTGATACAGTGTTGTGCCGCACCCACCACTTGACAAACCAGCGCAGGATCCCAGATTAGGACCCGTAGTGCAGCCATGCAATGGGTGACATGTCAGCAGCACACTAGTTCAGATGGAGTGGTGTGACAGATTTGTTCAAATACATCAAAAATAAAGAAGAAACAAATTAACATCAATGAAAACCATCAGCTCAGCGTAGAACCGCAGCCAGACTGTAGAAGAGGAGTCACAGGCAGACTCCTGGACACCTCAGCCAACAAGCCACCTCCCACCGATTGGCCATTCCACAGCTGAGTCAATGCTGGGCTGGCCAATCAGGTGAAAGGACCCTTCTACCTGATGATTCCAGTGCTCCTTTATCTGAGATGAGGCAGGCAAACAACTTGGCAGTGGAGCAGTGGTGCCAAGGGCCACAGGAGGATACCAAGAAGAGAAACAGAATTAGGAGGGTTAGTAACAGTTTATAAATGTCATATTACTTATATTTTAGTACTAATGACTAAAAACAGAAATGCAGTATGAACAGCTAATCAGCAGCAATTTCAGTATGTCAGTGTTTCTCGACCTTTAAGTATTTGCGACCTGAGTTTTCATAACAGTTTTAATCGCACCCCCCCTAAGATTTTTTTGAAAGGAGCCCACTAATACCAATTTGTTCTTTTTTAATTAATGATATGTCATAGATTCATATTTTATTATACCTACTTAACTTTTATCGACATTTATCTAACTCTATATTTATTTTTCTAGTATCAGACTGTAGTTTAAGTTAATTTGTTTTGGTTTCAATAGATGTATTTTTCATATTTTCAATTCTTGTTTTCTTTTTTTCACATCTTTGCACCCCCCTTTTTGTTACTTTGCACCCCCCTAGGGAGGTACGCCCCACAGTTTGAAAACCCCTGCAGTATGTTTGTCCTTCTCCACTTTAAGCCCCTCTGACAGCCCACCAATCACAGCTGTTAGTGGATTAGGAGGGATTCTGACACCCAGGCTGTCTGACTGACATTTAAAAAATGTGGTCCAATATAATGTTCATTTGTCACGGGCCCAAAACATGTGGCCCAGTGAAGCTGGAGCTCGATTGCAACATTCACAAGTTGGAGCTTACCCTGGAACATTTTGGACAATTTTAAAAAGAGAGACATGTCCTCGATAAAAGATTTTAAGTTCAATAATTGAATGTTTTGCACTTATGGAGCTCAAGTGAATTCTGTGCTTGGCTGCCCTCCACTCCATTTCTGAATTGTAGAGTAAGAGATCCTTTTCCCACTGTACTGTGGGATCTTTGAAAGGGGGGGTAAACTGTTTTTATATATTATAGAAATGTTGTCAGAGTCCTCAAGACTGATTGATATTTCTTCCATGATAGAAGTAGGTGGGAGGTGAGGAAAATTGGGCCGATATTGGAGATGGTGGAAAAATTGTGTTGATGGGAAACTAAATTTGGAGTGTAATTGTTCATAAGAAGTAAATACATTATCCATGTACAAATCTCTAAGTGATTTAATCCTGTATGTTCTCCCAACATTAAAAACTGTGTAATTTTGAGAGGGTGGAAAAGTTGGTTATGTTGTACAGATATGTTAAACTGAAGTGGTGAGTCTTCAGCCTCTTATAGGCACAGTTTTGAGGCCCTGTAACTAAAAGCGCTTACCTCATCTTATCTTATCTTTTAACATCTTGCCTGATCGTATCTTGTCTTATCTTATCCTACCAAATGAATCTTACCTTATCTTTCTTTATCTCATCTTGTTAGAGAAGTCTTGCCTTATCTTATTTTATCTTGTATTTGTCTTGTCTTGTCTTACCTTATCAACGGCCATATCTTAATCTTACCTTACCTTGTTTTTTTATTTTGGTATCCTGTTTTACTTTATATTATTAAAGGAATATTTCCTTGTCTTATCTTATCTTACCTTATCTTATTAACAGAACATTTATCTTATCTTATCTTATCTTATCTTATTGTAATGCAGGAGTCTTGCATTATCTTATCTTTTTCATTGCATTTGGCTTTCCTTATCTTGTCTTGATGTCTCTTATTTTATCTTGTTGTGTCTTGCTTTATCAAAGGCACCACACCATATCTCCATCGTATCTTATCGTATCTTATCTTATCTTATCTTATCTTGCGTTTACTTGACATATCTTTTCTTATCTTACATTTTCTTACATTATCTTTCGTTATCTTTTACATTTGTATTTTGTCTTGTCTTGCATTATCAATGGTGCCACACTGTATATCTCTTATCTTATCTTATCTTATCGTGTCTTATCTTATCTTGCCGTATCGTATCTTGCCTTGCCATATCATATCTTATCTTATCTTGCCTTGCCATATCTCATCATATCTTATCGTGACACAGAAGTCTTGCCTTATCTTATCTTTTTCATTGCCTTTATCGTTCCTTATCTTTTTCTACCAAAGGAATCTTGTCTTATCTTTCCTTAGCTCATCTTATTAGAGGAGTCCTGTCTTATAGTATCTTGTTTTATCTTGTATTTGTCTTGTCATGTCTTGCCTTACCAAAGGCACCACACCACATCTTCATCTTATCTTATCTTTGCCTTTCCTCACCTTGTTTTTTCTGACCTTATCTTATCTTGTCATATCTTATCTTATCTCATCTTGTCTTGTATTTTGTCTTGTCTTGCCTTATCGAAGGCACCACACTGTATCTTTATCTTGCCTTGTCTTATCTTATATTTCTTTTGTTGTTATCCTGCCTTCCTTTTCCTTGTCTTTTCTTTTCTTGTCGTATTTTTCCTTATCTTATTAACGGAATCTTGCCTTATATTTTTAATTTCTTTTGCATTACCTTATCTTATCTTATCCTACCAAAGGAATTTTGCCTTATATTTCCTTGTCTCATCTTGTTAGAGGAGTCTTGCTTTATCTTATCTTATCTTATCTTATCTTGTCTTGTCTTGTCTTGTCTTGTTTTTGTATTGTCCTGTCCTGTCATATCGAAGGCATCATGCCATATCTTTATCTCTATCTTATCTTATTAATGAAATTTTGCCTTATCTTATCTTATCTTATCTTATCTTATCTTATCTTATCTTATCTTATCTTATCTTATCTTGCCTTTGGACTTTCATTTTCTAGTGGTGCTTTGTGCCCCACTACTCTTATTGTAAAGTGTCAATGTGGGTAAGACCGTTTTTTTTTTAAAATCTGTATAAAATACTTAACTTTAGAGCACAATTTTGTGTGGCAAATGCATGTATACCACATTTATGAAGAAAAAATTTTGACTTGAAAAATACCAAACTTGTCCTTTAAGGCTTTAGCAAAAACAAAATTTCGTTGTTTTACAGGGCTTCATCATCTGTTATATTTTTATATATATATTTTGTGTACTATTTAGTTTCTGTGTATCTATGGATCTTCTTCTATGTTCTGTGTGTCCCCAACAGGCATGGTCACCTGCCTATAACAGTCGAAGGGCTGCCAGAATACACACAGTCCCTTGCGGTTCATTGACTGCACTGGTGTCGGTGCGTTTCTTGTGCTATTATATTTTTGTTTTCTTGTGAATTTACTGGATTTTTGACCTCATGATCTGGTTTTGACTTTGCCTTCTGGATTTGTGTTTTTTCTGACCTGTTCTCCTTGGATTTCTTTTGTTCTTTGTCCCAACTCCTTTAGCCTTTTGTGCTCCTGAGAGCTTATTTTTGCTGTAGAGCATTTTTGCTGAAATCTTTGATTTATTAAGATCCTACGTTTGCCCTTGTGGGATTTAATGGCCTTCCACCCCTCATTTTGAGATATTTTTGGAATTTTTTTTTCTGCTTAAGAACCCCAAATTCATGGCAGAAGGGAAACAAAAAACAGAGTTTTTAATGCAAAGAAATCACACAGTGGTATGAAGGAGTCTTAAAGGACTCTCAGGTAACTGCAGATTTAATTAACGGAGGATCTGAGAGTCCTGCTTGACAAAGAGAAAAATACACACACATAAAATAATGAAGACGAAGCAAAAACACGGGGAAATATTACAAAAAAAAAAAAACCCAGAGAAAGACGACAAGGCTGGGCTGAAATTCTAACAGAGAGTGTTTTAATACATGGAGGACTCGTGGCCGAGCTACTGTGAAATACAGCAGTCAGCGTAGCTCTCTGCACACATCCACACGTATATAATTATATTTGCTATGTGTGGGTGTAATTAAAACACACTGTTAAAGATATTAATCAGTGTTAAAGCTCGTTTGAAGGGCTACTGTTACCTGCAGTACTCAACAGGGGATTGTTTTGTAGTTCAATTTAATTATGATTGTGATAAATGAAAGTTTAGTGGGATTAGGATATCATTACCAGTTTAATGAAGCTGCCTTATACCATTTATTATAAAGACATCAATCATGCAAGCCAAAAATAGAAGAAGAAGCGACACAAACTGCCAGTTTCATCACGCACTGTTAACACCTTTTTAAAATTTAAAGCTGAATCAATTTAACTCTGTATATTCTTACTTATAACCTGATTTAGATCATTAAATGATAACTGAATAAAAAAAACTGAATCTTTTAAACAATGTGGATTCTTATTGTTTTCTTTTTGAAACTAGCTGCACTACCCATCCATGATGGATTGAAATCTAAGTAATCAATGCAGACCTCAGAAATAGAGTTTGAAATTCACCATCTATTACAATGTATTTGGTAATTCACATAGTAATAAAATGCACTGCATTTATCATTCCAACAGATGGTGCATCTCTTATATGCCACGTGGTAGAGAATTCACAAAAGCAGTGCTAATATTTGGAATAACAAATGCAATGCATTTAACTACTATGAATGTTTGTGATGTACCATCTGTTGGGCTCTGTTGGGCCCTTGAGCAAGGCCCTTAACCTGCAATTGCAGAGCGCATTGAGTAATGAGAAAAAGCGTTATATAAATGCAAATAATTATTATTATTAAGACCACTAGGTGGCAGTTTTCTAAATAGTACCACATAAGACCAGTAGGTGGCAGTATTCTAAATAAGTAGCTCACAGTTTTCTATTTAGTACCACATAAGACCAGTAGGTGGCAGTATTCCAAATAGTACCACATAAGACTGGTAGGTGGCGTTATTTTAAATAAGTAGCTGGCAGTATTCTATTTAGTATCACATAAGACCAGTCAGTAGGTGGCAGTATTTTAAATGGTACCACATATGATCAGTAGGTGGTGGCTCTGAGGCTAGGGATCTGCACTGGCAATTGGAAGGTTGCTGGTTCAATTCCCTAAAATGCCAAAAGAGACTCTGCTCTGTTGGACCCTTGAGCAAGGCCCTTAACCTGCAATTGCTGAGCGCTTTGAGTAATGAGAAAAGGAGTTATATAAATGCAAATAATTATTATTATTAAGACCAGTAGGTGGCAGTTTTCTAAATAGTACCACATAACACCAGTAGGTGGCAGTATTCTAAATAGTACCACATAAGACCAGGATGTGTCAGTATTCTAAATAAGTAGCTCACAGTTTTCTATTTAGTACCACATAAGACCAGTAGGTGGCAGTATTCCAAATAGTACCAAATAAGACTGGTAGGTGGCATTATTCTAAATAAGTAGCTGGCAGTATTCTATTTAGTATCACGTAAGACCAGTAGGTGGCAGTATTTTAAATGGTACCACATAAGATCAGTAGGTGGCATTATTCTAAATAAGTAGCTGGCAGTATTCTAAATAGTACCACATAAGAACAGGAGGTGGTGGCTCTGAGGCTAGGGATCTGCACTGGCAATCGGAAGGTTGCCGGTTCAATTCACGTAAATGCCAAAAGAGACTCTGCTCTGTTGGGCCCTTGAGCAAGGCCCTTAACCTGCAATTGCTGAGCGCTTTGAGTAGTGAGAAAAAGCATTATACAAATGCAAATGATTATTATTATTAAGACCAGTAGGTGGCAGTTTTCTAAATAGTACCACATAAGACCAGTAGGTGGCAGTCTTCTAAATACAGAACTGAACTAAACGACACACTGAGACTGACCAGACCCCTCTGCACTCACGCACACGCTACCTGGCATTAGTGGGTCGTTTGGTGACCTCATTTTCATAAGGTTTGAGAACCGCTGTACTTATCAATACTACACAAGCATCTGAAGTTTGTTTATCACATCAGCCATTTCCTTTTAAAATTACACTAAGGGACGAATAGAAAAACTCTAAGAAAACTGAGTTGTGTGAAACACAATGAGAGCCCCCTGTGGGGTTAAAGGGCCGGTGTTTTACTCCGCATGACAAAATGCTCATTTTTCCAGTCTGCAGGAGGGCTCAGAATCGTGAAGAGAAGTGAAGGCAGATTCCAGGCCGGCTATGACTCTGATTAAATGACTCCCCGTGTCTAAGGTTTTCAGCGGGCAGAAGGTGACATCTTCTCACTACCTTACTTTTAAAAACAGACCTGATTTTGTTGACTGGTTATGCTGTGGCACGACACAAGTTCAAAGAATAAATGTCGGGGAGGCCAACCGGGTCGTCCATTTCAATAATGGTTTCCAGAACAAAAGAAACAGATAATCAAAGAAATGCTAAGGCTGCAGCGTCTCCTTTAAATTAACAGTCTGGGGTAGATGCCGTCCTGCAGTGGATCAGCATCCAAAATGAGACTCCGTCTGTTGGGATTGCTTTGGATTTCTAGTCCCCCAACCAGAAAGGGTGGAGTCAATTGTCATCATTGGGCACCTCCTCGGAGCTGTGGGCAGAAAAAGAGATGAGAGCATTAGTGACCACGCCCCCTTGTGCCCTGGGGTGGCATTGCTTACCTGGAAAGGTGACCCTCTGATGCACATGTGTGACATCTGCACCCATCTCAGATATCCTCTAGTTCATGGGCCAACCCTGAGCCGTGGCTTTGAGTCTCTTGCTCACATGCAAACCTCGAAGGATGCATGATGGACAGGGCTGTCTTAACAGCATCCTAGGCCCTCCTGGGCAAAGTAGAGCACTGAAGCGCCCCTGGTTTGGATAGCAAAACAGAAACATACAAAGGCATCAGAAAGAAACATGGGCCCCTGTGCTCATCGGACCCCCGGGCAACTGCCCACCGTGCCCATGTGGTTAAGACGGCCCTGATGATAGATGTGCCTTCTCCTGCTGCAAATTTTCTGCTCCCTCACAGAAAATTTGTTACCTTACATTTGACACTTGAGGTGTTGTCCTGTTCAGGTAGCTGCCTTTCTAAATGTCTCAGGTGGGACGAGCGGAATGGGCAAATTTCGATTTGTACAATTTTGTGTAAACTGATGTTAACATTCACCACCTCACAAATGTTGGACCCGATATGAAGTGTCTGGTTTATTCTTGTTGTTTGGGTGCAAAATGAGAAACACTGCCCCCTGTAGTCTCATTCCCACTTCTGTGTCTGCCAAAATTCTTTTCTGCATCTCAGAATCCGTCCCCCCACCCCAGTGAGATCAATTGTCATTCACATCGCCACGTAGGAACACAGTACGTTTGTTGAAGATGTGACTTGCTGCTTATCGTCCACACAGACACACAATTAAAAAACCTCCATCGTGCATATTACTATGTCTCCCCCCATGCGTGAGAATCGGGACCATCCACTCGACAATTCAGAAGTAAGGAGTCAAAAAGTCGGCGTCGAGATCAACGTGGTTACTAACCGCCCCTTCCTTTTTCATAACAAAGCCCACTGACGTCACTTCACTTCCACGTTGACCCAGCAGGTCCCCCCTCTTCTGCCGCGTGGGATGTTTCAAGAGCATTTTCTCCATTCATTCACAGACCCGATATGAGGAGCTCTCAGAGGCGCACAAAGGAAAGCACCGGAATGAGCAAAGTGTCCCAATAAGTGACAAAGCGTGTGGTCCCAAACACTTCCAATAATGCCCATTACAGGGCGATATACCAGCCCACCCCAGCTCGATTTAAGGGAAGCACGAAATCTTTATACAGCTAAAAAATGGTTTACTTCTACGAAAATGCTCTGAAAGAAGAGCAAGCTCGGTAGAGCACAAAAGGCAAAATGGAGTCACCTCAAAGAAAAGGCAATCCAGGCAAGCAAAGTCACAAAACAGAAATCCAAAAACAAGTCAAGTTGGGGAGCATGCACTGGTACAGCGTGTTGCCGCACTCACCATACGATGAAACATTAACTGGAGGCTGTATAAAGAACAGTTTGAACATAAAGTGAATACCGCATTGCAGTAATCAGTCCCACTAGAAATAAATAAATAGGTGGCAGTATTTTAAGTAGTGCCAGATAAGACCAGTAGGTGTCATTATTCTAAATAGTACTGCATAAAACCAGTAGGTGGCAGTCTTCTAAATAGTACCACACAGGAGCAGTAGGTGACAGTTTTCTATTTGATACCACATAACACCAGTAGGTGTCAGTATTCTAAATAAGTAGCTGGCAGTATTCTATTTAGTATCACGTAAGACCAGTAGGTGGCAGTATTTTAAATGGTACCACATAAGACCAGTAGGTGGCATTATTCTAAATGAGTAGCTGGCAGTATTCTATTTAGTATCACGTAAGACCAGTAGGTGGCAGTATTTTAAATAGTACCACATAAGACCAGGAGGCTAGGGATCCGGAAATGACCCTCTATTTGCCGCAGCCAGGTGTTTTTCTTGGCCTGCCAGACCTGCTGGTTTAACAGCAACTGTGCCTGTGGCCTTCCATTTCCTGATTCCATTCCTTACAGTTGAAGCTGACAGTTTAAACCTCTGAGATGGCTTTTTGTAGCCTTCCCCTAAACCAGGAGACTCAACAACCTTTGTTTTCAGATCTTTGGAGAGTTGCTTTGAGGGACCTCATGCTGTCACTCTTCAGAGGAGAGTCAAAGGGAAGGAAGCCCAACTTGTAATTGACCACCTTAAATACCTTTATATCTCCTGATTGGACACACCTGTCTATGAAAGCTTCACGAGCTCATCACACCAAGTAGTCAGCATTGAGCAGTGACAGACATTCAAATCAGCACAATGACAAGGGGACCCACATTTGTGCTCAGCCAGTTTTTCACATTTGATTTAATTTCATACAACTAAATACTGCGTCACTAAAAATCTTTGTTCAGAAAACACCGCAATACTCAGATGTTCCTAGGAAATGAAAGACATACCACTGTTATCTTTATTGTTGAAAGGAGAGTCAATTATTATGTAGGCTAAGATGGGCTCCCAAACTTTTTCATATGACTGTAAATAAATAAATAAATAAATGAATTATTATTATTATTGTTGCTGTTGTTTGTTGTTGTTATTAATATGGAAGGCCTGCTCAATTGGATTGAAATCAGGTAACCAGATTGGCCATTCCAGAATTTTCCATTTCTTAGCTTTGATAATCTCCTGTGTCACCTCAGCAGTATGTTTGGCTCATCATCTTGTTGTAGGATGAAGCGACGTCCACTGAGTTTGGTGGTCTTTACTGGATCTTGAGCAGATCAGATGTTTCTCCACACCTCAGTATTCATTGTGCTGTCAGCAGTCACATCATCCATGAAGAGAAGTGTGCCAGGACCTGTGCCAGCCATACATGCCCAAGTCATAACACCCCCAGCACCGCCATGTTTAACAGAAGAGGTGGTCTGCTTTGCATCTCGGGCAGTTCCTTCTCATCTCCACACTTTGCTCTTTGCCATCACTCTGACGAGGGTCCTCTTGGTCCACAAGACCTTTTCCCAGAATTCTGCAGGCTCTTATTTCACAAACTGTGATTTCGCCATCCTGTTTTTTGTGGTTTTCATCTCTGTGTTTCTGTTCATGACGTCTTCTGCTGATAGTCGTCTCTGACACAGACACATCGGCCCCCTGTAGACAGTTTCTGATCTGTCAGACAGACACTGGGGGCTTTTTCTTAACCATAGTGAGGATTCTTCTGCCATAAACACTGGAAGTCTTCCGTGGCCTACCAGTCCCTTTGTGATGACTGAACCCACCAGTGTGTTCTTTCTTCTTCATGATGTTCCAGACAGTTGATTTTGGTCATCCTAAGGTGTCACTAACGTCTCTGATGAGTTGACTCTTGTTCTCCAGCCTCCTGATGGCTTCTTTGAATTTCATTGGCACAGCTCTTGTCCTTATGTTGAACAATGGCAGCTACAGACTCCAAAGGGTAGAAGTGAGCCGAGGTGTCTGATGAAGCCATGAAACCCACCTAAGGAATCACAAACACCTGGGATGCCAACAGACCAAATATTATGGCACCCTGAAATGGGGGGACCGTGCAGAAAAATAGTTGTATCTGCAAATCCCCTTTAATGAAAGTCTGCAGTGTGCACTTTAATCACAATGACTGAATTGTCTGATTTGGAATTATAAACGGTGGAGCAGAAGGGAGACATCAAAGAGAAACGGGTCTTTTCCCCCATCACTATGGAGGGCCCTGTATCAGCAGGTTAGCTTTGGCCATGCAGGACACACATTGGAATTCAAAACCACAAGGCAACCAACCCTGGAAAATGAAGAAGGAATTCAAATGTCTGATCATCCAGCATCGATCCTTGCTAATTACAAAACCTTTTAATAAATGCAATAAATTTCACAAAATGCGTACAACCAAAATTCAGATTTTCTTATAATAAATCACAAGTGCAAAGATTATAATGCACTTATGGTGCCATCATCATTAGCTATTCAATGTGTGCTTCATTTTTACATAATTAGGAGGCACGCATATTAGACAGCTAATTAGTTAGCCGTGATGAAAAGTATATACAAAAAAAATACATTTGGCCCGGAGCAACAGAACAGAGAATACCACCGACTGATTTATTATTTTTAAAAGGCACGCTGTGCTTGTTCATTACCATCATCTGCCGGAGTGTGTGTAGGTAACGTCAAGATTTTTTTATTATTATTATTTCTTTTTGCCCCAGGACTTTATCTGTTAATAATGACAGATGTCTCAGGAATGCCTATGAGCTCATTTGCCAATACGTTTCACAGATGCTGGAGAAAAACACCTGAGCTTCACACTGTGCTCACCTTATTGGCTCCACCTGCTCGTTAATGCAAATTGAGTGCTGCTGCAAACAACCAATGGGAAGGCTGGAGCTCAATAGAAATAACATGCTGACTTCATCAAGAGGTTTAGTTGTTGGGTAGGATGCATCATCTAAGGGACACTGGCACTGGCCTTGGCACTTGCACTGGCTCTGGTACTGGCACTGACATTGGCATTGGCACTGACACTGGCACTGGCTCTGGCACTGACTCTCACAATAGCATTGGCACTGGCTTTGGTACTGGCACTGACCCTGACACTAGCACTACCAGCTCTGTTACTGACACTGGCCCTGGCACTGACAGTAGCACTGGTACTGACTCTGGCACTGGTACTGGCTCTGCCATTGACACTGACACTGGCCCTGGCTCTGGTACTGGCACTGACACTGGCTTTGATAATGGCATTGACACTGACACTAGCACTAGCTCTGTTACTGGCACTGGCACTGACACTGACACTGGCTTTGATACTGGCACTGACACTAGCACTAGCTCTGTTACTGGCACTGGCACTGACACTGACACTGGAACTGACTCTGGTACTGTCACTGATACGAGCACTGGATCTGTTACTGGCATTGGCCTTGGCACTGGCTCTGGTACTGGCACTGACACTAGTACTGGCACTGACTCTGGCACTGGTACTGACCCTGGCACTGGCTCTGTCATTGACACTGACACTGGTACTGACTCTGGTACTGGCACTGATACTGACACTAGCACTGGCTCTGTTACTGGCATTGGCCCTGGCACTGGCTCTGGCATTGGCACTAATACATCAACATTGTTGTTTTGATGCCACTCCTGTCTAGCTTTGACGTCATGCTAGGGGTCCTCCTTGCCTTTCTGGAAGACAAATCGTCTCCAAAGGTATATAAATGTAATGAATTATTATTATTATCTATTATTATTATTATTATTATTATTATTATTAAAGGTGAAGCTTTATTCCTCACTGCATCAGGTTCTACCCCATCATTTTTTTTGTTTATCCTCACAAGCGTTCCCAGACCTGCTGCAGAGAAGCATCTCCATGCCCTGGCGCTGCCCCCATGCCCTCCCACCATGATGGTGTTGTTTTGATACTATGCAGTGTGGAATAGAGATGGGTTGGCATTCCAGCCTTGATGGATCCCAGTTCATTACCTGGCTGGGAGGCCAGGAGAAAGAAGAGGCATATATAATAGATAGATAGATAGATAGATAGATAGATAGATAGATAGATAGATAGATAGATAGATAGATAGATAGATAGATAGATAGATAGATGGGAAAAGGCACTATATGATAGATAGATAGATAGATAGATAGATAGATAGATAGATAGATAGATAGATAGATAGATAGATAGATAGATAGATAGATAGATAGATAGATAGGAAAAGGTACTATATGATAGATAGATAGATAGATAGATAGATAGATAGATAGATAGATAGATAGATAGATAGATAGATAGATAGGAAAAGGTACTATATGATAGATAGATAGATAGATAGATAGATAGATAGATAGATAGATAGATAGATAGATAGATAGATAGATAGATAGATAGATAGATAGATAGATATGAAAGGCGCTATATACATAATAGATAGATAGATGATTATTTTTCTGTCCACATGGAGTCCATTGGCACAGTGAAGAGTAAAGGAGATGTCGATGTTGCAGATAATTATTATAGATCAGATTTACAGTTTTTCCCATCTTCTGCTCTTACCTGGTTTATTAGTTGGTGACAGGAGGACATTTGCTTCTCCAAGTCCCGCCTGTCCTCACTTCACTGTCGTCTTCTAGGTGTAAATGCGGTCTCAGCGTATGACAGAAGGCTCATCCTATGGCTCACTCGCTGAGGTCTGTAAGTTCTGACATTGTTAGTCATTACTCCTAACCTCAAGTTCTGCGGAGGCTCTTCTAAGTCCGAAAATTAAAAGAGGAAAGCCCCCTCTCCTGAGTCCCAGCTCTCCTGTTTTGCTAAGCACGGTGTTCTTTTTAAAATGTAATTAAAGCATCCTGCTGCTACGGTCAGTTTTAGCGAGCATTTTCATTTTTTCTTGCAAGAGGAGTTGAACATTATGTGTCCCAAAGCACACTCAGAAAAAAATTAATTCTTGGAAACAGATGGTGAAATGTCTACCAGCCTAGCAAGTTCTTTTTTTTCTGTCTTCTGCAGTAGTAATTATTAAAGTTATATTTTGAGTTTTCAAAAAGAGAATATTTTGTGGCCAATTTTTAAAGGAGGGCTGATACTGATATTCAGGGTGCCATTGATTTAAGAAGACAGGGGTGTGTTTTGTGGAGTGTCTTATGGAGACTCCTAATTTTCTGTGGATTATGCCAAGCAAAGAATAAGCAGCAGGATGAAGTGCCTAAGGGGGCACTGGCACACAGTCCTGTGTGAAGATGAAAGATGGCCAGCCCACTTAAATTCAAAAATGTCATTGCCTGGAAGATGAACAATAGAGACAGGCCTGTGACACCCAGACACACAGCCATGGTCACCTTCTATTATCCGGGGCATTGAAGGTCCTGACCTGAGGATGGACCAGGGCGAGTGAGGAGCATGCAAGACTTACTTGAACATGAAGCAGGATCATAAGAATTTTAATTGCTTCTATACATATGTAGAACAGTGCATGAATACCAATAAATAACAACGTGGTGTACGTGTAGCAGCAGATGGACTGGCATGGATTACTTGAGTTCAGGAGACCTGTGTGGCAGTAGCTCGCATCAATTATTTGTCCATGCAAAGTTCTTAATCAATGGTGCTCCTGGGGCTGCCAGGTCATTTAAGGAGGGACAAACTGGCCCAGGTTGGTAAAAGAGCAGGTCAAAGTCCCTGGTGCTTGAGATGCGCCATTTGTCGGATTGATAAATGGAATATATTTTTATTACTACAAAAGTTTATGATGCACCATTTGTTAGAATGCATTTTATTACAGCTGATGTTTGTGATGTACTCTGTTAGAATTAGAAATGTAATGCACTTTATTACTACAAATGTTTGTGATGCACCATCTGCTGGAATGATAAATGAAATGCATTTTATTACTACTAATGTCTATGATGCACCATCTGTTAGAGTTAGAAATGCAGTGCATTTTATTACTACAAATGTGTGTGATTCACCATCTGTTAGAATTAGAAATGCAATGCATTTTATTGCTAGAAATATTTGTGACGTGCCATCTTTTGTAATAACAAGTACAATGCATTTTATTAATGCTAATGTTTACAATGTGCCATCTGTCGGAACTGCAAATGCAATGCATTTTATTACTACAAATGTTTGTGATGCACCATCTGTTGGAATGACAAATGCAATGCATTTTATTATTACAAATGTTTGTGATATACCATCTGTTGGAATGAGAAATGCAACACATTTTATTATTAGAAATGTTTGTGATATGCTCTCTTTTGGAAACAAATACAATGCATTTTATTAATGCTAATGTTTATAATGCACCTTGCGTCGGAATTACAAATGCAATGCATTTTATTACTACAAATGTTTGTGATGCACCATCTGTTGGAAGGACAAATGCAATGCATTTTATTACTACAAATGTTTGTGATTCACCACCTGTTGGAGTAACAAATGCCATGCATTTTATTATTACAAATGTTTGTGATGCGCCATCTGTTAGAATTAGAAATGCAGTGTATTTTATGACTACAAACGTTTGTCATGCACCATCTGTTGCAATGACAAATGTAGTGCATTTTATTATTACAAATGTTTGTGATATACTATATAAATGTAATGAATTATTATTATTATTATTATTATTATTATTATACCATTTGTTGGAATAAGAAATCAAATGCATTTTGTTACTACAAATGTCTGTGATGCACCATCTGTTAGAATTAGAAATACAATGCATTTTATTACTAGAAATGTTTGTGACATACCATCTTTTGGAATAACAAATACAATTCACTTTATTAATGCTAATGTTTATAATGCACCATCTATCAGAATTACAAATGCAATGCATTTTTTTGCTACAAATGTTTGTGATGCACCATCTGTTGGAAGGATAAATGAAATGCATTTTATTGCTACTAATGTTTGTGATGCACCATCTGTTGGAGTGACAAATGCCATGCATTTTATTACTGCAAATGTTTGTGATGTGCCATCTGTTAGAATTAGAACTGCAGTGTATTTTATTACTACAAAAGTTTGTCATGCACCATCTGTTGGAATGACAAACGCAATGCATTTTATTATTACAAATGTTTGTGATATACCATTTGTTGGAATGAGAAATCAAATGCATTTTATTACTGCAAATATTTGTGATTTGCCATCTGTTGGAATGAAAGAGACATAGCAACTGGTTGGACTCATAGATTCTCAGACAAACATCCACTTATGTTTCTATTAAGATGGTAGATTGATGAAGAAAAATGGCAAATGTTTCCATTTAAAAGCATGTCTACATCACAATAAAATGTACAGAAAGTTAAGTCAGTTCTGAATACCTTCTGAATCCAATGTATGCCAAAATATCATACAACTTAATAAGAAGCCCATATGAACCAATTTAGCTTAGATTTTATTTTGGAGATGATTTCAGAGCCCCCGGGATGCTTTATTTTAGAGTATTCAAACCTAAACATATCAAAACCATGCCTAGTTTGTTCAGTCCCAAAGGGTTAAAAATCAGACATTCTAAAACAACAGTCCCTGCAAATTACATTTACGGGATAAAAGTCTGCTTCATTGCAATCATCCACTTGACTCCGTTAATTGGCTTTCCCAGGAGAAACAAAAGCAAAGTGAAGATACGGCACCATATCAGGTAATTAAAGTTGACGCATGTGAGCCATATTTGTGTTCGATGCCCAAAATGCACAGAAGAAAAAAAAAAAAACATGAAAATCCCAGGTGCTTAAAGTTTTCAACATGCCCAATTTTAATGCAAATTATACTTACAGAATTAAAGAAGCAGGAATGGCACAATCAATCCGCAGAGGAGTTCCGGACCCCTGATTTTCACTACTAGGGGTAAATACAAACGTACAAAGTTAGGATAACAATTGCCACCTTCAAAAATATGTGATTTACAATATTCAGGCAAAATGAATCTGGTGAAGTGTTTTAAATGTGCAACTGAAAACATAAACGCCACTTTATTACAGCCTGCTTCTCCAATAGCCATTCATGGGTAGCACTTGAATGCAGGCATCAAGAACTGCGATCATCAGAACTGGGGGTTCAGTGAATCAAGCATACAGTGGAACCTCAGATCACGAATGTCTCGGACCACGTACTAATCGGGTTATGACTAAAAAGTTCTCCAAACTTTTGCATCTGTTCACGACCACACACTCGGGTGATGAACAAGGCAGTTTCCCTTCCGGTTCATACGTGCCGATGATTTCCGCACGTGTTCAGTCTCTCTCTGTGCATTCCCTGTGCAGCGAGCGAGCGAGCGAGCGAGAGAGAGAGAGAGAGAGAGAGAGAGAGAGAGAGAGAGAGAGAGAGAGCGAGAGAGAGCGAGCGGGCGTATATATATTTACATACAGCTCTTATGGTCCGAAACGGATTAATTGTATTTACATACAATCCTATGGGGGAAAATTACTTTGGGTCACAACCAAATTGGGTTGCGACCAGAGTTTTGGAACGAATTACGGTCGTGACCCGAGGTTTCACTGTACTTGACAAAGCAGGGGGGGAAACTCAGGGAATAATCAAGTGCAATCATCAAAACAGTAGGGGGCATTTGGTAAATCAAATTCATTTGTCAAAGTGGGGGGGGGACAAGTGGGATCATCAAAACAGAGGGGAGGGGGGCATTCAAACTTATTTGTCAAAGCAGGGGGCTACAATTTGGGGAATCAATCGGGATCATCAGAATTGGGAAGCCCTGAGTAAATCAAGCGCACTTCTCAAATTTGAGGGGGCGGGGGGAACTCAAGGAATCAAGTGCAATCATATTGGGAAGGGCACAAGCAACAGAGCATCCCTCTCAATGAATCAAGCGTGATTGTCAAAAGAGAGATCGGGGAGAGAATTTCATCGGGGAATATGGGAATTCATCTGCAGCCCACCTTTGACACCCCCACGATTCACAGGTTGGGATTTAAAGTATACCATAGATAACAAAATATAAAGGGGGTATGATGTTCATTATGTTTTATCAATTTTATCTACACTAGATACTATTTAATTGAAGATCAAATCTTGATATGCCCATAAAAGTTAAAAATGAAAACATAACATGTTATGGGGTGCATTTACTTTTTCACACTACTGGATCTTCACTTATTAATAAAGCACAATGTCACATGCTTTTTTGTTGCCAATTTTAAAATGTTCAACCTGTCCCAGTCAGTGCTGGTTCAGTTTTACAGGGCAGTCATCCTCACTTTCTGCCTAACAGCCTGTTGGTCGACCCAAAGCTCCTCATTCACGTGAGTGCTGCTGAGATGACTGACCTTCCGGCAGGTTCTCCCATCTGAGAAGAGGTCTTCTGTAGCTTTGTTAGAGTATCACCTGTGAAGACAATAAATCTGTCCAGCATCACTGCTCTTAAGATACCTACTTTGAGATAAAATATAATTGTTTGTTATTTTCAATTTAATATGGGATGAAAGTCATCATTTTTTCTTTAACTGTCCACATGTACTGCACCTGTCATATCGCTAATGTAGCATATCATCCACGACTGCTTATTTGTCAGGTTGAAAATCCTGTGTGCTCCTACCTTGTTCATTTCACTGATAAGCTGGCATTGTCTTTAAAAATCTATAAAATGTCACATGTCTCATTACTTTGACGTAAGATGTCGGTGGGACCTGTCGAGGTGTTTTGGCAGCTCTGTGGGGCTTTCTGTACTTTGCTAGTATGACACATTTTAAAATATGGCATTTGTCACATAACCGACGGGCGCTCACTTCAATATGACCATTAGCCGATTCTGTAATTCTCAGTAAGACTGTGAGTTTTAAAGATGTGCAGAAAACATTTAGGATTTAATCACACACAGCAGCTTTTATCACCTTATAAAATAAAAAAAAGCCACTTTGCAGTTTTATAACAAGAGGGTTAAAGTTACAAATATCTATTTAAAATTAAATGACGTCAAATGAAAAAATGGGAATTTTAGAATAGAAACTAACAAAAGCACAACTCACTGGACACCCTGGAGGAGGACAGAATAGAAACAAAACTGAGTGCCATGATGAACATTGCTGCACATCATCTGTGTGACAAACCAACACTGAGGACTTTCAGGCAACAAACTCTTCAGCAGACGTGAGTCAGGAAATGCCAGGGGGGCTTCTTCACATCAATAGGCAATATGCCCATATAGCGCCTCACTGGGACTTCTTTAAAAAAGTTCTACCTTATTAGTCATTTTGGCATGTGTTCAGACCATAGAGTCAGTCTATCTATCTATCTCTCTATCTATCTATCTAATCCTGCCTACTACGCTAAAATATCCATCAATCTCTTATATAGTGCATATCTATCTATCTATCTATCTATCTATCTATCTATCTATCTATCTATCTATCTATCTATCTATCTATCTATCTATCTATCTATCTAATCCTGCCTACTACGCTAAAATATCCATCCATCCCTTATATAGTGCATATCTATCTATCTATCTATCTATCTATCTATCTATCTATCTATCTATCTATCTATCTATCTATCTATCTATCTATCTATCTATCTATCTATCTATCTATCTACTCCAAACACCACTCCAAACACCAGGTAAAAGTACAATTATTATTTATTTTATAATAATAACATGCACAAAGCACTCTCCACTCTACACTACTCATATAATACAATAACCAATAATCAATCACCAATCCTCCTCTCCCAGACGCGTTGCCACCCTTCCACCCAGCTCAGCTCAGCGTCTGGGCTTTCCCAAAGTCCTTTTATATCCCCTGACCCGGAAGCGGTTCCAACCCTACAGTCCATGATTTGTTATCTTCATCCCAGAAGCACGTCGTTCCTTCCGGTCATGTGATCAGGACGCACTTCCGGGTTATAGGGCACGTAGCACTCCGCAAGCCTCCCTACAGTGGCTCCTGGTGGTCCCCATTGTATCCAGCAGGGCTGTTTATAAAAACTACAAGGTCCATAAGGCCCTGCTGGAATTCGGGGAACTTCCATGCTGCTGGGAGGGCTCCATCTGGTGGCCTGGAGGTGTGGGCTTGAATTTTTGGCCGGCCATCCCTCACACTATCTATCTACTTTATAGTGCTTTTCATATCTATCTATCTATCTATCTATCTATCTATCTATCTATCTATCTATCTATCTCTATCTATCTATCTATCTATCTATCTATCTATCTATCTATCTATCTATCTATCTTATCCTGCCTACTATAATAAAATTATCTATCTATCTATCTATCTATCTATCTATCTATCTATCTATCTATCTATCTATCTATCTATCTATCGAATGTTTTTTTTTTCTTTGGTTTTATTCTTGAATAAAAGCACATGTGTTTATTTGATATTTTGACTAAAGTCTTCATACATTATACACTTCTCGTCATTATTACTATAACATGAAAAAAGTTTCTATTTTAGTTATGTGTTCAGGAGTTCTTGTCTCGCATTCCCTGTCATCCTACACTTTCCCAGATCATTGTAGATACGGGACACACATGAGATGTATGTATTCCAAATTTGAATATGCTATTTACTTCTACAACTCCAGGCTCCTCACACCCAGATAAACAGACTTGAGCTGGGAGAACTTCAGCTGTGACGGAAGGGTAGGTGGGATAGCAGGCTGCTTGCTGTTTGTGCTGATCGCCACATTTGCAAAACAAAGACGCTGATGGAGAGGTGTGAAGGAATTTAAGGTGGCCTGGGATTATGACTTTTTTCGTAGGCTTCAGGGATTCTAGTGTTAAAAAAATAAATAAATAAATGGTCTTCGTGAGCTCACCCGAATCCTCTAGTAATAATCTCCACCTAACAGACAGGTCTTTGGAGCTGCAGAACCCTTTCCTATGGCCCGTGCAGATGTTGATCTGTTTAATTATATCTTTTCTGTACCCTTGATGGCTGTCATTCTTTCCTTTCAAAACATGGCACAGTTTCCACCAGAAAAAAGAACTCGAATGTCCCACTTTCCGGGGCACCGCTGTCAATCACAGTCTTAATGGGCTGCCCTAATACCCGCACAAGCAAACCAGACAAACAGCAGAAAACACATTGCGTCTCTTAATGTGGCAGCGCCACACGCTCAACACGTTCCACGTGGTGTCCTTTTCGGATGGGAGCTCAGAACTGAACTGAACTCAAAGTGACTGAATTTCTAGTCCTTTGGTTTCCAGGCAAGAAGGGGCGGGTCCTGGAGAGTGATGTCAGAGGTGGGATGGCTGTCAATCTTCCACTCTGCAGAAGAAAAGAAGAGAGAAGGTGTTAGAACCCCTGGTTCGGCAGGTAATTACAATCACTGGAGCCCTTCAGCGCTTGCCAGCTGCAATATAACAAAATGTGAAAACACTGAAGGGATCTGAAGACTTTCTAAATCCACTGTAGTTCCTGTTTGAAAGCTCTCCTGTATTTGTCTGTTTCTCAAATAAGTCTGCATATTGTTCCAGCAAGGTAACCTTGAGCTTCATATCATGTAATCGTTAAAGTGAATTTGAATTTCTCACTCTATTTCTGAAGGTCTGAAGGTTTCCGCTGTCCTTACTTCATTACCTTGCCATGATGTGTTAAGATTACACGCGGAAATGTGTTCACGTCCTCCTTTGATCTGTTAACTCATTGATATGTGATTAAAAGCAAAAAGACACTAAAAGCGTTTTAACCTAAAGACTTTAGACATTTTGCTTCCTGCCCTGTCTTTGTAGAATAATTGATGCAAACGTATTATCATAATTTCGTTGTCAGCAGTTTTCCTTGATCGACATGGATGTTCCCTTCACATTAAAATTAGAATATCCAGACAGCCATTTCTAAGGTCTAATCACACAAAGAGAGGTCAGACTGTCACCTTGAGATTTGTTTGTATGATTTTTTTATTTTATTTTTTATTATTGCACATTGTGGCCAGGGGCAGGAATGACAGAAGACCTCACAATTGAAAAATTGGGGGTCATTTTGTTTAATGACAGCAGTCCAAACAAAAATCAGAACTCTTGGAGACCTTCGAGTACAACAACAAAAGTGTTTAGCTCTTTGCCACAGAATAAGGTCTGCTCCATCCGGTGGGCCGCTCTTAGTGCAAATGACGCCTCCTTACAGGCAGCCAGGCATCTTATAGCACACAAACCATAAGGGGCGGGGCTAAGTGCTCTCATTGGGTGGTTTCTCTGGGCTGTGGGGAGAGAAGATGTTATAAGAGAATGTTAGCGACGGCACCCCCTCTTGCCATGGTGGGTTATCATATACCTCTATCGAGCCCGTGAGGAGATCCCTTCATGTGCATGGGTGACAATGTATGCATTGTAACTTATTTCTGCATTTGGTGAAATGTTGGAGTTGTAGTTCTGAGGGACAGTCCTGTCGGGGTCCATGGGTACCACCAGGGGGTGCTGCAGGGACAGGAACTCCCTGTTCCAGCAGGCTTCTGTCTGACCCTGAAGTGCTTCTCTCAGGCACTATAAAATAGATAGATAGATAGATAGATAGATAGATAGATAGATAGATAGATAGATAGATAGATAGATAGATAGATAGATAGATAGATAATTTTATTATAGTACTTCTGGGTGTGATATAAAAGCGATCCGTCCAGCCTCCTCTGAGTCGGGAGGAAAGAAAGCAAAACTCGCCTGGAGGTGTGGAGGAGATGAAAGAAAGAGATAATATGTATTGTGTTTATTGTACAGGTGCTGGTCATAAAATTAGAATATTATGACAAAGTTGATTTATTTGAGTAATTCCATTCAAAAAGTGAAACTTGTATATTATATTCATTCATTACACACAGACTGATGTATTTCAAATGTTTATTTCTTTTAATGTTGATGATTATAACTGACAACTAATGAAAGTCCCAAATTCAGTATCTCGGAAAATTAGAATATTGTGAAAAGGTTCAATATTGAAGACACCTGGTGCCACACTCTAATCAGCTAATTAACTCAAAAGCCTTTAAATGGTCTCTCAGTCGAGTTCTGTAGGCTACACAATCATGGGGAAGACTGCTGACTTGACCGTTGTGCAAAAGAAGACCATTGACACCTCACACAAGGAGGGCAAGACACAAAAGGTCATTGCTAAAGAGGCTGGCTGTTCACAGAGCTCTGTGCCCAAGCACATTAATAGAGAGGTGAAGGGAAGGACAAGATGTGGTAGAAAAAAGTGGACAAGCAATAGGGATAACCGCACCCTGGAGAGGATTGGGAAACAAAACCCATTCAAAAATGTGGGGGAGATTCACAAAGTGTGGACTGCAGCTGGAGTCAGTGCTTCAAGAACCACCACACACAGACATATGCAAGACATGGGTGTCAGCTGTCGTATTCCTTGTGTCAAGCCACTCTTGAACAAGAGACAGCGTCAGAAGCGTCTCGCTTTTGGACTGCTGCTGAATGGTCCAAAGTTATGTTCTCTAATGAAAGTAAATTTTGCATTTCCTTTGGAAATCAAGGTCCCAGAGTCTGGAGGAAGAGAGGAGAGGCACAGAATCCATGTTGCTTGAGGTCCAGTGTAATGTTTCCACAGTCAGTGATGGTTTGGGGTGCCATGTCATCTGCTGGTGTTGGTCCATTGTGTTTTCTGAGGTCCAAGGTCAACATAGCTGTCTACCAGGAAGTTTTAGAGCACTTCATGCTTCCTGCTGCTGACGAACTTTATGGAGATGCAGATTTCATTTTCCAACAGGACCTGGCATCTGCACACAGTGCCAAAGCTACCAGTACCTGGTTTAAGGACCATGGTATCCCTGTTCTTGATTGGCCAGCAAATTCGCCTGACCTTAACCCCATAGAAAATCTATGGGGTATTGTGAAGAGGAAGATGCAATACGCCAGACCCAACAATTCAGAAGAGCTGAAGGCCACTATCAGAGCAACATGGGCTCTCATAACACCTGAGCAGTGCCACAGACTGATCGACTCCATGCCACGCCACATTGCTGCAGTAATCCAGGCCAAAGGAGCCCCAACTAAATACTGAGTGCTGTACACGCTCATACTTTTCATGTTCATACCTTTCAGTTGGCCAACATTTCTAAAAATCCTTTTTTTGCATTGGTCTTAATTGATATTCTAATTTTCCGAGATACTGAATTTGGGACTTTCATTAGTTGTCAGTTATAATCATCAACATTAAAAAAAATAAACATTTGAAATACATCAGTCTGTGTGTAATGAATGAATCTAATATACATGTTTCACTTTTTGAATGGAATTACTGAAATAAATCAACTTTGTCATGATATTCTAATTTTATGACCAGCACCTGTATATTATCATTATTATTATAGCAAATGTTAGACCTCTTATAAAGCTGAAAATGAGTTCTTGCTTTTATTTTCAGTCGGCTAGATTACTGTAACACACTCCTCTCAGGACCACCCAAAAAAAAGACATCAATCAATTACAACGAGTGCAGAATGCAGCTGCTAGAATCTTAACCAGGAAACGAAAATCCGAGCACATCACCCCAGTCCTAGCATCACTACACTGGTTACCTGTGTCATTTAGAATTGACTTTAAAGTACTGCTTATAGTTTACAAAGCCTTAAATAATCTGCTCCATCCTATATCTCAGAACGTCTTACACCTTATACTCCAAATCATAACCTTAGATCTTCAAATGAGGGTCTGCTTATTATTTCTGAGAGCTAAACTTAAAAGAAGTGGTGAGGCGGCCTTCTGCTGTTAGGCACCTAAAATCTGGAATACGAGTTTACGGATAGAAATTCGCTAGGCTAATACAGTGGAGCACTTTAAAACACTGCAAAAATGCATTATTTTAACATGGCTTTCTCGTGGCTTCATTTTAGTGTAACCCTGATACTCTGTATATGCATTTATTTATCATTATCATTAACCCCTACTTTCTCTGCTTTTCTTTTTCTGGTTTTCTGTGGTGGCGATCTGCACCATTACCACCTGATCAAAGCACCGTGATGTCCTTACATTGATGGATTGAAGGCCAGAAGTCTACATGACCGTCATCATCAAGTTCTTCCATGTGAACCCTGAATACAATGAGGACTGACTGAGGTCATTGATGTGAGGTAGAATGCCTAGACAGGGCCGGGTGGTCTCGTGGCCTCAGAACCCCTGTAGATATTTTTTTTTTCCTCCAGCCGTCTGGAGTTTTTTTTTTTGTTTTTCCTGTCCTCCCTGGCCATCCGACCTAACTTTTATTCTGTGTTAATTAGATAGATAGATAGATAGATAGATAGATAGATAGATAGATAGATAGATAGATAGATAGATAGATAGATAGATATGAGAGTATCTATGTATGAAAATCACTATACATTTATCTAATCCTGCAAACTACGCTAAAATATCTATCAATCTATTCTCCTCCTCCTCCTCCTTCTTCTTCTTCTTCTTCATCATCTTTTCCAACTACTCCGTGGGGTCGATGTGCTTGATCATCCTTCTCCATACAGCTCAGCTTTGTACCACCTCACCAGTGAAGCCCATTTATTTCAGATCTTCTTTTACTTTCTCCATCCACCTCCACTCTGGCCTCCTTGGATTTCTGTTCCCAATGTCCCTGCACCTTACTGATACAAAAAAACAATATTAAATTAAAGATTGATAATAATGCAGGTAAAAAACAGACAATAACTTTGTATAATGTTAAATGTTAACGTTTACCCCCCCGGGTGGAATTGAAGAGTCACATAGTTTGGGGGAGGAACAATCTCCTCAGTATTATTAGTATTCCCTAATTCTATTTTCTTATTTATTTTGTCTTTTTTCTCTTTTTTCATCATTTGTATGAAAATATGCTATAGAAATAAATATTGTTGTTGTTATTGTAGCCCATTATGAAGGAATTAGCTGTCATTCATTTGAATCTGAGTGGTGGCGTCTGAGACTGAGGAGGCTGGAGTGGCCCCCTACCAGTCACAATATAGGGAGCACAGATTCTCTCCACTAAATATTTAAAAATGTCCTTGAAAAAGTCAGCTGATTGGTTTTCAAAACATGCCCCGATATTCTATCTGGACTCTGGATACCTTATGCACCTTTACTTCTTTAGAAATCCTCCTTAAGACATACACAGAAGCAGAGAAGGTTGAACTATGCGGAGATCCCTCCTGCGGACAATTCCGTTGTCTATTTTCATTGAACCTTTCCTGCTTGGCGAATTTGACACATAGACGCTCGGTCATTTCATCTAACCTTTCTCCCTTCACGGTTTTGACACGTGGGGCGACTCGATCGTCTATTCATACTTTTCCCTATTGGCAATTTTGGCACATGAACAATCGATTCTTTTGTTTGAATCTTTCCCTCCTTGGTGATTTTGATATGTGGACACTGGGTCATTTCATGGAGTCTTTACCCCATGGTGATTTTAGTCCTCACAGGTGGCACAGTGGTAGTGCTGCTGCTTTGCAGTAAGAAGATTGTGGGTTCGGTTCCTCCCTGTGTGGATAGCGTTTTGAGTACTGAGAAGAGTGCTATATAAATGTAATGAATTATTATTATTTTGTGCCATTGGACTTTAGATTATTTTATTGAGCACAAAGTTTGGAGCCTTGGTGATTTTGGCCCGCGGACATGAGAACCGGGATTATATATCTGATGAAAAGATCCTTCGCTGTCAAGGTCACCCAGAAAGCCCAAATGATAAACCCACCTCTGCCCTGCTGGTGACGACATGACAGTTTAAAGAGCCGCTATTTGGAGCATCCGAGTTTACGGATTTCCAAAGCCTTTTTCATGATTGGTCTTTTTCTACAAACAACCCTGTTTTTTTTTGGGGGGGGGGGGGGGGGGGGGAGTTAAAATTTTGTGAAATTTTGACTAAGATTTTTAATTCTCGTTTTAGTTTTGGAGACTGAGTGGTGTCTCGTTTCGAGCAGACCTCCCTTACTAGTGTGCAGGCGTGAAGCTGTGCCACTGTGCTGTGCTTATTGTGTGGTTTCATTTAACTTGTAGGTATTTTAACGGAAACGCCTGACTGATAAAAATAAGCTGAATTGAATTACGGTTATTATTTTTATTATGGCTGCAGTCTTTGCATTGAATTGCAGTTATTATTTTTATTCCCTGGCCATTTAACTAAAATTTCATTTGGCATACATTGAAATGAAAAAATGTTGTTTCTTCTTATCTAGGAATTAAAAGTTCCTCGAGTGCAATAAGTGATTTAGAACTACTGCAGTTTTAGAGTTGTGAACGCGTACAATGCGGCCACTTCATCCTTTAATCTGCAATTTACTTGCTTTGTCAGGTAGGTTTTGTCGAGGATTCAGGGCATCTGGGAGTAGTAATTATTTTCAGATCTCTTTTAACCAATACATTAAACATCCTTTCACATTTTAACATTTTATGCTCCTTATGTGTTCTGATTTTATAAGGAATATTATTGTTATACCTCACAATAGCAAAGGCAAAACAAGATGACTGGAAGTGGCAAAGAGAAGAAACGCTAAGCCAGTCAGAAATCGAACCCATGAATCAAGTGTCTCTTTCGTCTGATCAGAATTCATAAGTCGTGAATACAAGTGAACAAAAAGAGAACCCGAAAGTCAGGAGGTAGGGAGCGAAAAGGCCCATTTGTACCTGAGGCGTCCACAAGGCCACAAGGGATCCGCTAAAGTGGGCGTGGTGTAAATTTTCGTTATCGAAATTGTGTTACCGTGAGTGTTATCACGTGCTTTTCAATTTGGATTGAGAGCCCTACATAGCACAGAAACGTCATCCGACCCGGAAAATCCTTCCAGTGCAGCAATGAAAATGGCAAACTCTATACAAATTACCCAAAAGGTCTTGTCATGGCTTCCTCGTCTGTTATGCTGTGTAAACCGGCATTAAAGAAAGCTAAGTTATTTCTCCTATGTGATTTCTTACTAAGAGAGGGGTATCGCCTTTTTATATTATATCTATATAGTTTCAGGTTATGTAACATGCCACAATTACAAAATAACATTCCAACCAGGGAGCTAGCTCCCCCTACTGGATACAGTGCTACAGAAGAATCCATGTGAGGAATGGCTATGTGAAGAAGTCAGCTGATTGCCTGCTACAGGTTTTCAAAACATCCAAAAGATATTCTGTCTGGATTCTGGATGCCTTATGGACCTTTACTTCTTTAGAAATCCCCCTTCAGCCAAACAGAGAAGCAGAGAAGGTTGAATTATGCGGAGATTACTCCTGCGGACAATAATGTCGTCTGTTTTCATCAAACCTTTCCTGAATTGGCAAATTTGACACACAGACACTCGATCATTTTATCTAACCTTTCTCCCTTTATGATTTTGACACATGAGTGACTCGATCGTCTTTTCATACCTTTTCCCCGCTGGCTATTTTGACACTTGGACAACCCATCCTTTATTTGAATCTCTCTCTCTTGGTTTATTTTGACATGTGGACGCTCGGACGCAGCTACACAATACACCATTAAAAACAAATGTCTGCTGGTTCATGGTGAAATTGCTCATATACTGGGCAAAGGTGAAAGTTTATGCAGGGAGAACTAGAAATATCTATGAGATCGATATATAAGAGCATAAGTTAGGGGCTACACCCCCCTGGGCACCATTCACCATGTCACAAATGCTCGGTTTTGAGGCCTTATATGGCATTACTTAAATACCTGGTTCACAAGTGAGGGGAAATGGAAAGATGAGATCTACAGATGGACTGGGGTGGTGAGCGTAGTTATTTTGTCACCATACCGGTCTGTAGTCATGAAGAAGGAGTTTATTCAGAAGGTGAAGCCCCTGATTTAACCAGTTGATCTATGTCCCTATCCTCACCTATGGTCGTAAGCTTTGGGTAATGACTGAAAGGATGAGATCACGGATACAGGCAGCTGAAATGAGTGTTCTCCACAGGCTGGCTGGGCTCTCCCTTAGAAAATAGGCTGAGAAGTGCTAACATCCGGGGGATGCTCAGAGTAGAGCCACAGACCCTCCGCATCAAGAGGAGCAATTTGAGGCATCTGATACAGACATCTCCCTTTGGAGGTTCATAACCAGTTTGGAGGAGACCCTATGGAAAATGCTGAGAGGATTATATCTCCCTAACAGCCTGGGAGCACCTTAAGATCCCACAGTATGAGTTGGCAAATGTGGCCAAATGGAAGTTTGGGCCCAAACTGCTAAGACTGTTGTCCCCAGTGAATTGGCTTTGGATAAGTGGTGGAAAATGAATGAATGAATGGATGGATGGATGGATGGATGGATGGATGGATGGATGGATGAATGAATGGCATTTGGCACAGTATCTGAGGTTATGGATCAATCCCTAAACAAACTTCATTATTTGTGCTCAGCGTTTTATGTCCTCTGGTTCATGAGTTAGGGAACTGGCCGACAGGTCATAAATATCTCATGCAAGCCTCACCCCATCAGGCCTGCTGTACTGGAAGCCATTAATTAACTGCTGAGGTACTACATCCAGTTTTCATATGGTGTGGGTGCAAATACACTATAGACTATAGACTATACTTCTTTAGAAGAATGGCGTCCTTCAACATCTGCAATAAGATGCTGCAGATGTTCTATCAGACGGTTGTGGCAAGCGTCCTCTTCTACGCGGTGGTGTGCTGGGGAGGCAGCATAAAGAAGAGGGACGCCTCACGCTTGGACAAACTGGTGAGGAAGGCAGGCTCTATTGTAGGCATGGAGCTGAACAGTTTAACATCTGTGGCAGAGCGACGGGCGCTGAGCAGACTCCTGTCAATCAGGGAGAATCCACTGGAGCCACTGAACAGGATCATCTCCAGACAGAGGAGCAGCTTCAGAGACAGACTGCTGTCACCGTCCTGCTCCACTGACAGACTGAGGAGATCATTCCTCCACCACACTATGTGACTCTTCAATTCCACCCGGGGGGGTAAACGTTAACATTACACTGGCTCCCGGTTAAGTTTAGGGCAGATTTCAAAATCCTTCTTTTAACATATAAAGCATTAAATGGTCGAGGTCCGTCTTACTTACTTGTCTGAACTTATCATGACTTACAAACCTGAGCGCACATTAAGATCTCAAGATGCCGGTCTGCTTATGATTCCAAGGATTAATAAAATAACAGTGGGAGGTCGAGCTTTTAGTTACAGGGCCCCTAAACTGTGGAATGGTCTGCCTGCTACTATAAGAGATGCCCCTTCGGTCTCAGCTTTTAAATCCCGGCTGAAGACTCACTACTTCAGTTTAGCACACCCTGACTAGAGCTGCTGATTAACTGTACAGACTGCATCTCTGTTGTTAGTCATTAGCACTTAAACATAAGTAACATGACAGTTAGAATTGTATACTAACCCTCACTTATTCTGTTTTTCTTCTCGGTACTCAAATGTGGCACTTGGTGCCACGGCCCACCTGCCAAGTTGTTTTTTCTGCCTAAGGAAAAGTCATCCCAGTTGGAGGATCGCGGGAATCGTGGGAAAGAGGGGTCCTTTCATCGGATTGGCTGGCCCAGCACTGTTTTAGCCGTGGAATGGCCAAATGGGGGAGGCAGCTTGAAGGATGAGGTCTCCAGGACTCTACACAAATCCAAATCTTATTATGGGATATATCATCTACTGTTAAATTCTGCTCTGTACTTCTAAAATTTATATTTTTTATTTCTTACTATATTGAGAAATTGTTCTGTTCTGTGTACTGTATTGTATTGTATTGACCCCCTTCTTTTGACACCCACTGCACGCCCAACCTACTTGGAATGGGGTCTCGCTTTGAACTGCCTTTCCCGAGGTTTCTTCTATTTTTCCCTACAAGGTTTTTTTTGGGAGTTTTTCCTTGTCTTCTTAGAGAGTCAAGGCTGGGGGGCTGTCAAGAGGCAGGGCCTGTTAAAGCCCATTGCGGCACTTCCTGTGTGATTTTGGGCTATACAAAAATAAACTGTATTGTATTGTATTGCATTATACAAAGTTATTGTCTGTCTGTATATCTGCATTGTTATCACTCTTTAATTTAATATTGTTTCCTTATCAGTATGCTGCTGCTGGAGTATGTGAATTTCCCCTTGGGATTAATCTATCTATCTATCTATCTATCTATCTATCTATCTATCTATCTATCTATCTATCTATCTATCTATCTATCTATCTATCTATCTATCTACATAAAACCTAACATACCATGGTAGTAGGGCTCATCTCTGGGGGGTATGAGTCCGCCTACAGGGATGAGGTGGAGCAGCTGGAAACGTGGTGTAGGTATAACAACTTGCTCCTAAATATAGCCAAGACCAAGGAGCTCATTGTGGACTTCAGAAAGAAGGTAGACAACATCCAGCCACTCATCATCAAATGGGACTGTGTGGAGAGGGTCTCAGACTTCCGCTTCTCCCATTAAGGAGGACTTGACCTCGGGAACACACACTGCTGAGGTAGTGAAGAAGGCCCAAAAGAGACTCTGCTTCCTGAGGGTGCTCAGGAAGAACAACATCCTTGAGAAACTGCTGGTATCCTTTAACAGCTGCAGGGTATGGAGCATCCTGGTCTACTGTCTCTTTGCGTGTATCTCTAGCTCCACAGTAGCACAGAAGAAAGAGCTCCACAGGGTCATTAAGGTCGCCAGTGGATAAACGGCTGTCCTGTCCCCTCACTAGAAGAACTACATAGTTCCTGTTGCCTCAGGAACATCAAGAAAATCCTTCAGGCAGACATTTCAGATCCATAAAGACTAAGACTAATAGACTGAGAAACAGTTTCTATCCTTCAGCTATCACCATGCTGAATGCTGCTAAGTGGTCAATCTGACCGAGTGCACCTTCATGTTTACAATACAGCTCTGAGTTAACATTGGATAAGGGACAAGTGCAATATAATGTTAGGGCGGAGTGGTGGCTCTGAGGCTAAGGATCTGTCCTGATATCCCAAAGGTTTCCGGTTCGAATCCCCGTCACTGCCAGAAGTGATGCTACTCTGCTGGGCCCTTGAGCAAGGCCCTTAACCTTTAATTGCTCCAGGGGTGCTGTACAATGGCTGAGCCCAAGGGGTATGTGAAAAAAAACAAGTAATTTCCTTCGGGATTAATAAAGTATAATTAAAAAAAAAATTGTTCTGCTGTTATGGACTATTTTGTTACTTATTTTATTCCCTTTTTATTTTAGTTTTAACTTGAGTAATCCATCCATCCATTTTCCAACCCGCTGAATCCGAACACAGGGTCACGGGGGTCTGCTGGAGCCAATCCCAGCCAACACAGGGCACAAGGCAGGAACCAATCCCGGGCAGGGTGCCAACCCACCACAGGACACACACAAACACACACACACACACACCAAGCACCCACTAGGGTCAATTTAGGATCGCCAATCCACCTAACCTGCATGTCTTTGGACTGTGGGAGGAAACCCACACAGACACGGGGAGAACATGCAAACTCCACGCAGGGAGGACCTGGGAAGCGAACCGGGTCTCCTAACTGCGAGGCAGCAGCACCACCACTGTGCCACCGTGCCGCCCAACTTGAGTAATTGTGTTTTTTATTTTATTTTTTTTTTTGCACTGGAAAATTGCACCTAAAATTTCATTGTGCAATGTCTCATGGCTACAATGACAATAAAGATTTTGATTTGATTTGATTTGATTGATAACATGTTTTTTTTCAGAAGATAAACTTTTGAACTAAAACTGGGAGATGCATAAAAAACAAAATAATAATAATAAAAAAAGATATAAATTGAAAGCCCAATATGAGAGACAATAATGGTGGTTGAGAGAACAAGAAGGTCAAAACCAAATTGGAAAAGAGCAGAAAGATAAACCTTAAATACCTCAGAGATTTGGGTTCCACACATTTTATTCTGTCGTCTCGATTATGCATGGGTCGCGACCTCAAAGGCCACACCCCTAGCAATGCAATGCTGAAAGCGGACCTAATGATGGAAATAAACACAGGTGACCTCTGAGGACCCAAAATCAAACCAAATTATGACACATAAAGGCAATCTACAGCAGTGTTTGGTTCTCCTAACGTCATCAGAGCACTTAACTGCACTCATGTTGTAATAAGGACACCTAGCGAGAACGAACGAAGCTTTTGTTAGCTGTGACGAGTTACATTCCGTTAATGCACAAGTCGTTCAAAATATGACTGGCAAGCGTTGTGTCTCAGTAATTGAATCCATTGGGTGCCCCGCTTTGATTTCGACATCTTGTTGGGTTCATTGCTCATTCTCTATTGGCCCCTTGTGGGTCATTGTGTATGAGTGAGCCTTATAATGAGCTGTATACCCAGTCCAGGGTTGATTCCTGCCTTGGTCACAGAGCTGCTGGGAGTACCATCAGCTCCCCAATGTGACCCTGCATTTTATTAAGAGACTTGAATGGATAAATGAAAATACATTAAATGCTCCCTTAGATCCAGAATGTGTGCAGGCATTAAAACCGATCGCCCAATGACAAGTTTAACATTTCACATGAAGGCAGAGTAAATCTTATCATCCCTGTAACTGCCTCTATTACAGCGTGAACAGCTTTCCTTAATTTAGAAACGGCAATTGTGAAGATTATTGGTAGAATTATCATAATTCATTTTTTTATTCAGTTTCTAATCAGTTTTCCTAAAAGTGGATTCTGCAAAATGCCAATATCTGCTGGCCACCTGCTCAAACTTAAAGTGGAGGCCAAGTGGGTTGTTCGGGGATCCATATTTGTCAAAAATGTATTTATTTATTTTTGTGTTAAAGAAGAGAGGAAGAGGAAGATAACATCTCCCTTTTGGTAAAGAAATAAGAATATATATATATAATTCATTTCGACATCCATTGCAGCTAATGATGCATTCCTAAGAATGGCTGGTGTCATCCCTGCAGTCCCATCCACTTTAATCGCTTCCCAGATTTATGCGCCATATGTGACGGTTTGCAGAAGTCAATTTCACATTAACCGTGGCTTTAAATTAAGACAATGACGGTAAAATTCCATCGGAATATTAAAAACTGGGAGATTCATGCGTTTTGGATGAGTGCGCTGATTGAAAACTGTAGCTTTTACGGGAATTTCTGGAGCACACTTTTCGAATATTTTTTTTTAGTTTGCTGAATTTCAAAAATATGACATTTTCTTTGTCCTAGTTAAAGCCATATTGCCTGAAAAAAAGCACCCATTAGCGATATTTATGTAATTATTTTTTATGTTATTGAATTAGTGTTTTAGTCAAAGAACCATATTTATGAACCATTTTAATGATCTTTAAAAAAAATTGCTGTTAAGTTATAATTTTCACCAATCTTATCTTTCAAGTGGACCTCCAGGCTACACCTCATTTAAATTCAATTCGATAAAGTTCATTAATCCTGAAGGGAAATTCAGATGCATACAGCAGCAGAAACATTAAAAAACAAGGATACGGGGACAGAGGACAAATACTATAGCCAATCAATCAATCAGTCAATCAATCAATCAATCAATCAATCAATCAATCAATCAGTCAATCAATCAATCAATGTACTTGTACAGACATTTCAAAATTAACTTAACAAGCATATCGGAATTGAATTGCCTGATAGCAGGAGCCAGAAAAGCCCCTCAGAGTTGCTTCTTAGCACACTGTGGTGGAATGAGCCTGTGGCTTAAAGCGTTCCAAGAGAGAGCACCTCCTAGAGGGGATTTTTCATGATGGCATCCATTTTTGCCACCATCCACTTTTCTACAACACTCCCCACTGTGTCCAGGGATCATCCTGTGATGATGCAGGCGTTCCCGATTCGTTTATTCAGACATTGTGCTTCTTTTGAGATCAAGTTGCATGCTTAGGAGTCCACAGCAGAGTACGCCACACTGGCTACTATGGACTGGAAGAACATTTCCAGAAGCTTACTGCACGCATCAAAAGATCTGAGTCTCCCTTCGGAAATGCAGACTGTAGTGGTCCTTTTTGTCCAGTGCCACTGCCTTGTCAGACTAGTCCAGTTTTACTGGTACTTGTAGCTCTGCACCACTCCCACGTCCACCTCCCTAGATGGTGACAAGTCTCAGTGGCTTCTTGGCACGTCGGAAATCCACCACCAACTCTTTTGTCTTGTTGTGTCGAGTTGCAGGTTGTTGTTGTCTCTGCACCACAAGATGAAGTCCTCCACAACCTTCTCCGACTCATCTCCATTATTAATGCAGCCTATGGAGGAGTCATCTGAAAATTTCTGTGGGTGGTATTGTGCCAGAAGTCTGTTGTATAGAACTGGAACTGGAACTGGAAAGGAAACAGGCCAGTTCAACCTGAGGTGCTCCAGTATTACACAGCACCATATCTGACCCACAGTCTCTCAGCTTTACAAACTGCAGGTCTATTAGTCAGGTAGCCCATCATCCAGGAGATTGTGGGGGGCTTCAAGATTCAAAGCCCTGAGCTTTCTCCCTAGTCGATGAGACAGAATGGTGTTTAAAGGGACTGAAAACATCAAACTGGTGCCAGCTTTGTTCAAGTGGGAATGGGCTTTAGACAAAAAAGGAGACGACGAAGTACAACTGAAGGAGTCAAATTGAGAATTTGGGTTGAAAAGCCTGTGATATTTTGTGAGATCTCTTTCTAGTCTTGTTTAAATCTCTTTCAAGACTTTAGACCGATGTCTTTATTCAAGGTGACTTACAACATCTGAGATATAATTGGTTACATTTCTTTTGTTTCTCTAATTGTAGCACATGCAGATGAAGTGACTTGTCAGCAGTGGGACTTAAACACCTTGTCCGGCTGGGACACCTCCACGCTGGAAGGACCGAGGGAGGGAGCCTATCCAGAGCAGTACCTCCTCTCAGAACGCTAGATGGCCCCTCCTGGATTGCAGCAGTGCCTCTTGACTCCCACTGGGCTCCATGGGAGTCAGAGATGGAAACAGCCCTGTTGGGATGCACGGGTGCCACCAGGGGGTGCTGCAGCAGCTGCTGAGCACTTATGGGCAGTTCTTCCGCCACACCCGGAAGTGGAACAACGAGCACCTGGAGAACTTCCGGGTGCCTTATAAAAGGGGTCAGCTGACACCACTCGGGCACCAGATTTAGGAGGAGGGAGACGACAAAAGAGAAAGACGAGGAAAGAATTGTATTGTGCCTGTGTGTTTGGGGGGACTGTGTTATACTTGAATTGAATGCGGAAGATGTTTCCCACAATGGAAAAAAACAAGAAAAATAAAAACACTTGTGTGCCTCGAACTTGTGTCCCACGCCTGTCTGTGTCGGATTGGGGCGGCGGTGCCCACCTAGTGGTCCACAACACATAAATTCAGGGCTTGAAGTATAATGTCGACTTGTCTGCCTTATATTCTAGAATGACTGCGATGTAATAGGAGCAGAGAAATAGAAATTAGAGCAACTAATCGGACTACAGTTTTATAATCGTAGTCGGTCAATTGTTTTATTTTTAATAAATTTGCAAAAACCTCAAGTAAACTTTTTTCACGTTGTCATTATGTGGTGTTGTGTGTAGAGTTCTGAGGAAAAAAATTGAATTTAATCCATTTTGGAATAAGGCTGTAACATAACAAAATGTGGAAAAAGTGATGCGCTGGGAATACTTTCTGGATGCACTGTACTTTATTTCGTATGTCTTTTTTTTTCATATACGTCTTTTCAATTAAAGCCTTTTTATGACTCTCTTTTAATACTTTGCCTAAATTGCATTTGTCATTCTATATAATGCCTAGGTATTACATACAATAATATATAATAAAATAATAAAAATGAAAAAAGTAACTCCCACCGTCCTTCCACCATGGCCTCCTGTCTTGATCCCAGCCGGGATGCAACGTCCTTCCTTTCAGGTACTTACAACACTTACAGAAGCTCCATCCCGCTTTCTTCAGTGACTCCAGCCCTTAATCTCCTCCCTAAGAGAAAACAATAAAATCAAAGATTAGGCAGGAAGCTTTTAACGCGGTAATGCGTCCATTAACATCTGCATATTCATCGTATCCCTCGTGATAACGTAGCTGGTGTACATTAGACGCTCAGGTCGACCGCTAATGTGCTTTCTAATTAAGTCAGTTTACACCAAAGCCGTGATGTCATGGGAAGTAATCAAGCATCGCTCGGTGGAATACGACGATTACTGACCTCGACGGCGGAACCCAAAGTGCTAGCAAATTGACTTCATTAACGTTCATTAAACAAGAATCTCTTACTACGCCGTGTTGAATGCCAAAAAAGAGAAAAATGGAAAATTTCAATTCGATATCTCAAACAAGGCTGCTCAGAGATGCCGGGCTTATTGTCTTGTAAATCATTCCCCGTACACAGAAATGCGAGTCACTCCCACTGTGATGCCCAAGGGTGCGTACAGTTGCCCTAACCCCGACACAGGCAGGCAGGACACAAGGCACAGAGTACAATGCAGTCCCTATTGTCGCCAGACCTTCCTCCTCCACTCTTCCTCAAGAGCTTTGTCTTCCTCCTGCTGACTCCGGCCACTGTGACTGGCTACTTTTACAGGATGTGATCAATAATACATCTTGCATCACCCCAGTCCCAAAGGTATCACGTCCTGTTGAGCTGAATGACTTCAGGCCTGTCTCTCTGACGTCACATGTGATGAAGACCATGGAGCGGCTGCTGCTTCACCACCTGAGGCCACAGGTCTGCCACGCCCTTGACCCTCTGCAGTTCGCATACCAGGAGAAGGTGGGAGCGGAGGATGCCATCATCTACATGCTACACCGATCCCTCTCCCACTTGGACAGAGGCAGTGGTGCTGTAAGAATTATTTTTCTGGACTTCTCTAGCGCCTTCAACACAATCCAACCTCTGCTCCTTAGGGACAAGCTGACAGAGATGGGAGTAGATTCATACCTAGTGTCATGGATCGTGGACTATCTTACAGACAGACCTCAGTATGTGCAGGTCTGACATTGTGGTCAGCAACACAGGAGCGCCGCAGGGGACTGTACAATCTCCGGTCCTGTTCAGCCTATATACATCGGACTTCCAATACAACTCGGAGTCCTGCCACGTGCAAAAGTTTGCTGACAACACTGCTATCGTGGGCTGCATCAGGAGTGCGCAGGAGGAAGAGTACAGGAACCTAATCAAGGACTTTGTTAAATGGTGCGACTCAATCCACCTACAACTGAACACCAGCAAAACCCAGGAGCTGGTGGTGGATTTTAGGAGGCCCAGGCCCCTCATGGACCCCATGATCATCAGAGGTGACTGTGTGCAGATGGTGCAGACCTATAAATACCTGGGAGTGCAGCTGGATGATAAATTGGACTGGACTGCCAATACTGATGATCTGTGCAAGAAAGGACAGAGCCGGCTATACTTCCTTAGAAGGCTGGCGGTCCTTCAACATCTGCAATAAGATGCTGCAGATGTTCTATCAGACGGTTGTGGCGAGCGCCCTCTTCTACGCAGTGCTGTGCTGGGGAGGCAGCATAAAGAAGAAGGATGCCTCACGCCTGGATGAACTGGTGAGGAAGGCAGGCTCTATTGTTGGCATGGAGCTGGACAGTTTGACATCTGTGGCAGAGCGACGGGCGCTGAGCAGACTCCTGTCAATCATGGAGAATCCACTGCATCCACTGAACAGGATCATCTCCAGACAGAGGAGCAGCTTCAGCGACAGACTGCTGTCACCGTCCTGCTCCACTGACAGACTGAGGAGATCATTCCTCCACCACACTATGCTTTAACGGCCGACCCCTAACCCAGCCGGCAGCTACACTACCAAGACCTGTGAACTGGATAAATTACTGAGGCTAATCTATAAATACCAAGCCGTACCTCTAACAAATATAATTTTCCCCACAATCGATGGTTTAAACATAAGCACAAAAAAGCAGATACGTAAAAATAGGTGGATAAATATATTAAATGAAACAATAACAAAAAATGCAAATTTCACACGTAGAAAATAAGTATAGATATAGATATGTATATCCCTCCACCAAACTAACAACACCATATATACAATAACAAACCCCCCTTTGTCCCAATAACATATAACAAACACAAAACACGAATAGCAATGAATGAATACGGAAAATGGCAATGATAGTCAATGTCAATGTCAATTTATTTATATAGCACATTTAAAACAACATAGTAATGCTGTGGCCAAAGTGCTTTACAATAATAGAATAAAAGAAAAACAAAACAATTAACATAAAAACATACATAGAAATACAATATATGAATATAAAATGACTGCGGTGGGTTGGCACCCTGCCCGGGATTGGTTCCTGCCTTGTGCCCTGTGTTGGCTGGGATTGGCTCCAGCAGACCCCCGTGACCCTGTGTTCGGATTCAGCGGGTTGGAAAATGGATGGATGGAATATAAAATGAGATACATAATAAATAGAAGTAATGTTATGTAATCACAAAGAGGAAACCAATCAGTATTATTGAAAGTCACGGAATGCAAGTGAATAGAAATGAGTCTTTATTTTTGTCTACAATTGTAGACGACTCCTTCATATGATGAGGTAAAGAGATCCACAGGCGAGGCGCAGCAGCTGCAAAGGCCCTGTCCCCCTTGGTTTTACACTTGGTACGAGGGACAACAAGAGACAACTGACCAGAAGATCTAAGCACTCTGGATGGCTGGTGTAAAGAACACAATTCAGATAAACAGGCAGGAGCAAGCCCATGTAAACATTTAGTGAACTTGAGTCCGAGTATACAACTGTCCTGAATACAGATGACTGGTCAACAGATAAGTGATGTCTTTCCCGGAAAAAATGGAGCAACCCCACCGTGAATCCTTGGCGTGTGGTGGATAATGTAGTCCAACCCTGGGGTCTCTGATGATGATTGATTTGAAGTAAGTCTGGCGGAATGAAAAACAAACTGGTTACAAAAGCGTGATGTGGAAAACAGCAGGTAAAGTTGGTTCGTTGTTGTGAAAATGTAATCTCCGTCTTCTCCTCCTTCTTCTTCTTCTTCTTCTTCTTCTCCTCCTCCTCCTCCTCCTCCTCTCCTCTCCTCTCCTCTCCTCCTCTCGGTCTGTTCCCTCCTGATTGTTTATATTGTAATGAGCCGGATGTAATTGATTGATTGTAAACAGGTGCTTTCCATCTTGGGGCTGCGGTCTCCCTCCATCATCCGTCCCCTCTGTATTTACGGGGACGACATTAACTGACGCACACATGATAAACAGCAAAAGGGGCAATGGAAACAAAACGCACTCAGCACAAACATTGACAACACTATTACTATTATGTAGCCCCGCTACAATGCGACTCTTCAATTCCACCCGGGGGGGTAAACGGTAACATTATACAAAGTTATTATCTGTTATACCTGCCTCACACTCTCCACCTTACACTCTTTAACTTGAACTGCACTTTTATTGCTCTTTAATTTAATATTGTTTTTATCAGTATACCTCTGCTGGAGTATGTGAATTTTGCCCTTGAGGATTAATCAAGTATCTATCTATCTATCTATCTATCTATCTATCTATCTATCTATCTATCTATCTATCTATCTATCTATCTATCTATCTATCTATCTATCTATCTATCTATCTATCTATCTATCTATCCGTTATATAGTGCCTTTCACATCTATCTATCTATCTATCTATCTATCTATCTATCTATCTATCTATCTATCTATCTATCTATCTATCTATCTATCTATCTATCTATCTATCTATCTATCTGCTGCCTGATACATCTCATACGAAGGAATGGTCACATGAGGTGACAATAACAACAATAACATTTTTTTATATAGCACATATTCATAGTAATAATGGAACTCAAAGTACATTACATGATAAAGAAATAGAAAAAAGACAAAATAAGAATTAAAATAAGAGAACACTAATTAACATAGAATAAAAGTAAGGTCTGATGGCCAGGGAGGACAAAAAAAAAACAAAAAAACTCCAGACGGCTGGAGAAAAAAAAAAATCTGCAGGGGTTCAAAGGCCACAAGACCACCCGGCCCCCTCTAGGCATTCTACCTAACATCAATGACCTCAATCAGTCCTCATTGTATTCAGGGTTCACATGGAAGGACTTGATGATGACGGTCATGTGGACTTCTGGCTTTTAATCCATCATTGTAGGGACATCACGGTGCTTTGATTAGGTGGTGGTGGCGCAGATCGCCACCACGGAAAACTGGAAAAAGAACAGAAGAGAGAGTAGGGGTTAGTAGGGATTTTGGAGCCACCATGAATAATAATGATAATTAATTGAATAAACAGAGCATCAGGATTAAACTAAAATGAAGCTATGAGAAAGCCAAGTTAAGGTAATGTGTTTTCAGCAGTTTTTTGAAGTGCTCCACCATATCAGCCTGGTGAATTTCTATCGGTCAGCTATTCCAGATTTTAGGTGCCTAACAGCAGAAGGCCATCCGCCTCACCACTTCTTTTAAGTTTCGCTCTTGGAATTCTAAGCAGACCCTCATTTGAAGATCTAAGGTTACGATTTGGAGTGTAAGGTGTCAGACATTCTGAAATATAAGATGGAGCAGATTATTCATGGATTTGTAAACCATAAGCAGTATTTTAAAGTCAATTCTGAATGACACAGGTAACCAGTGTAGTGACATCAAAACTGGAGAAATGTGCTCGGATTTTCTTTTCCCAGTTAAGATTCTAGCAGCCAACAGCCCTGTGGTGGGCTGGCGCCTTGCCCGGGGTTTGTTTCCTGCCTTGCACCCTGTGTTGGCTGGGATTGGCTCCAGCAGACCCCTGTGACCCTGTACTAAGGATATAGCAGGTTGGATAATGGATGGGTTCTAGCAGCTCCATTCTGCACTCGTTGTAACTGATTTATGTCTTTCTTGGGTGGTCCTGAAAGGAGTGCATTACAGTAACCTAGTTGACTGAAAACAAAAGCGTGAACTAATTTCTCAGCATCTTTCAGTGTTATAAAAGGTCTAACTTTTGCTCTATTTCTTAAGTGACAAAATGCTGTCCTAGTGATCTGATTGCTATCCATCCACCCATTATCCAACCCGCTATATCATAACTACAGGGTCATGGGGGTCTGCTGGAGCCAGGCGCAAGGCAGGAAACAAACCAAGCACACACTAGGGACATTTTAGAATCGCCAATCCACCTAACCTGCATGTCTTTGGACTGTGGGAGGAAACCCACGCAGACACGGGGAGAACATGCAAACTCCACGCAGGGAGGACCCGGGAAGTGAACCTGGGTCTCCTAAGTGAGAGACGATCTGATTAATATGTGATTTAAAATTCAGGTCAGAGTCAACAGTTACCCCTAAATTCTTTACCTCCATCTTGACTTAATCCTAATGCGTCATTTATTTCTAATAACCTCATTATACCCATTATTGCCAATCACTAAAATGTCAGTTTTCTCTTTATTTAGTTTGAGAAAATTACTACTCATCCATTCAGAAACACAAGTAAGACATTAAGGTCAGTGAATCAAGAGAGTCGGGGTCATCAGGCGCTATTGATAAGTACAGTTGTGTGTCGTCAGCATAGGTGTGGTAGCTCATGTTATGCCCCAAGATAATCTGACCTAATGGAAGCATGTAAATCGAAAAGAGCAGCAGACCCAGGATAGACCCTTGTGGACCACCATATAGAATATCAGGTTTCTTTGAAGTATAATTACCACAACTAACAAAGAATTTTCTACCTGCCAGGTAGGATTCAAACCAATCTAAGACCCTGCCGGAAAGGCCCACCCATTGACTAAGGCCTGACATGGTAACTCTGGCATACCCGGTGTGACCACCACTGAGGAGGAAACCACACCCTTTGAGATCGAATCTGACTCGTTCTCCCAACTACATTTTCAGTTTAGGCATACTCCGGCTTCTTTTAAAAGGGAGCAATGGAATGATGACTCCCTTAAGTTTGCAAAAAATGGTCATCACACTCAACATCCCATGCCTCAGGACCCCCACTTTGTACTAAATATTATATCGGGTAAATGAGGAAGAGGGGGAGATGTGGTCCCTGCTGTTAGTCCCATGGTCTTACAAGCAGCAGGTTCTGTGAGCTAGCACATGCCCATCTCCTAGGCACCCACTTGGGCATTGAAAAAACCCTTGAGCGAATTAAGTTTCGTTTTTACTGTCCGGGAATCAAAATATTGGACTACCCTGAAGTGGCCTTCTAAGGGTTTTGATGTGAATCCTATGGAACATCTATGGACATAATTGAAACTTGCAGTCTGGAGGAGACCCCCATCTAATCCTGACAAAACTGGAGCAGTTTGTTCAGGACGAGGGGGCCGAACGACTAGTGGAACAGTGCAGGAGTCTCATGGATAGCTCCAGGAATAACGATTATAAACTCTAAAGGTTGTGAAACAAAATATTAGGTGAAGGGTCCCGTCCTTTTTGTCCATAGTTTTATTATTTGAAATATTTTGTTCAATCAAAACTCGACAGTCTGAATTTTGTTAAATACGGAATACACAATGATGGGAGCCAATGATTTCTGTCAATTTCAAGTTATTTCAGAGACCATTGTGGCGGGGACTTCTTTTTTTTCATGGAGGGGGTACCAACAGATTTGCCCATGTCCGTGTACTACTGCATGCCACTGAATCTTCTGCTGTTTTCTTTTAGGATTCTCTGAGACATGCTGGAATATTTTAAAGTACAATATGTTTTAAAATCCATCTTTGACCTACTGACATATCGGGCAGGTTTCCAGTTTGGGTCTTGCTGCTCGGCAGTTCAGAAAAAAAAAAGATTTTATTGTCTTGAGACTCTGGAGGTCAGCGCAGTGAACACAAAACAATAATCTCTGCTGCAAGAAAACGCCTAACAGGGAATCTAAAAATGGTGCTTTATATTGGTGCTAACAACATAAAAGAAATAGTCTGGCATGCAGTGGATTCAGCAAGTCTTCAGACCCCTTCACTATCTGCACACTTAATTGTGTTGTAGGTTGTCACTCATCTAAGGTATGTGTTGCCACCCTGGGTCAAGAGGGGGGCACCGGCGCTCAACTTTGACTTCTTTCATTCCCTCTGCAGTAGTAAGACCACGCCCAGTGAGGGCAATTGACTCCGCCCCTACCTATGAATCCTAAGGCCACTGCAAGGAGGCGTTCAGTTGTGAATAGACAGACGGAGCTCCTACCTGGTGACGGAAATTTTGGAATTAGGGAGCCTGACGGCCCCGGTGTTCATTTTGCAATTTTTGGTTTCATTTAGCAGCTCTTTTTATTTCCTTTTTTTTGTTTAGAACATTACAACATTCTGGATGACAACAGGCCATTCAGCCCAACAAAGCTCACCGATCCTATCCGGTGGCCGAGCACCATCGTTCTCCGCTATGAACGTCCAGTTAATGAAAGGTTTATGAGTTGCACAAAAATGGCGCAATCAAAAAGTCCCACCACATCCTACTCTGGAACAAATCTACACCTCTATGGGGACAAAACATCCTCCGAGAGCAACTTCTCTCAACCATCCATCAACCATTTGGTGACCAACATGATGGACAATCCAGCATGATGGAGCATAAGGCCAAAGTGATGACTAAGTGGCTTGGGGAACAAAAAATCTAAATTTGGGGTCCATGGCTAGGAAACTCCCCATTGAGAAGTTTAAGGTTTAAGGTTTATTTATTTAGTCACTAGGGGGCTTTGCCCCCCTGCTCGCTTCGCTCGCCAACCCCCGTGTTTGGTTTTCCAGATACATACTTTTAAGATTTTTTTTTCTTTGGAATTGTTGCTATTTCATTAGTTTCACTTTTCTTTCTGAACTTCTATAAAAACAATATTTGTAATCTTGCGAGTCCCAATATGCTGAATCTTTTTAATGAGGTCAGGACAGGTTTCTCTGTTTGGAATTTCAGCACAGACAAAACGATCGACATCATCAGCAGTTAATCATTTTTTTTTTACAAAGTAACCAATAAATGCATGAGTGGTAAACTCCGTTTTTGAAATTCTCAAGAATTCTTTATTCTGCATCCTGATCCGCTTATCAAAAACTGTGCAAAGTTAGAAGAATATCAGTTAGATTAACAAAAAGTCATAGATTGAAAGATAACAGTACAGTGGAACCTTGGTTCACGACCATAATTCGTTCCAGAACTCTGGTCGTAAACCGATTTGGTCGTGAACCGAAGCAATTTCCCCCATAGGATTGCATGTAAATACAATTAATCCATTCCAGACCGTACAAACTGTACCTAAGTATATATTTTTTTAGTTTTTAAGCACAAATATAGTTAATTATATCATAGAATGCACAGCGTAATAGTAAACTTGTAACGGTCGACCCCTTACCCGGCCGGCAGCTACACCTCCAAGCCCTGTGACCTGGATAAATTACTGAGCTGAATCAAAATAACAAGCTGTACCATTAACAAATGAAAATTTTCCCCACAATCGAAAAATAAGTAATTAATTATATTAAATGAGCAATAACAAGAAAAAAAAAGCACAATAAATATATATATATCCCTCCACCAAAGCAACAACACCATATATATATATATATATATATATATATATATATATATATATATATATATATATATATATATATATATATACATTGTCACACATGTGTGTTTTGGAGACAACTTAAAGGGCTTCAATACATGTAACTCCATGCCAGACCAGGGGGTGGCGAAGTGCACTAATTTTCCCCCTCAATCTTTTGCAGACCAGTCTAGGGAAATCCCGCCAGGCTCTGGGGCAGCCAATGATGTCCCTTCCGGTTCCGGTGCTGATGACATCACTTCCTTCTCTGGCCTTTAAAGCCGCCATATTGCCTGAAGAGAATCAGTTCTGTTTTGGACTCAGTTGAATGCACATGTCTTTGCAAATTAATTCGTTTTGCAGCCGTAAACAATTATACGGGTGGCTGCCCCAAACCTTCACAATGTCTAATGGTAATTCTTGTGACAATATATATATATATATATATATATATATATATATATATATATATATGTATATATATATATATATATATATATATATATATATATATATATATATATATATATATATATATATATATGTATATATATATATATATATATATATATATATATATATATATATTGTGAAGGATTGCCGGCTTTTTACTCCGGCCCTCACCCCCAGGCCGCCAGGAGGAGCTCTCTGGACAGCGTGGACGTGCCCCGAGTTCCAGCAGGGCTTCATGGACTATGTAGTTTTTATACACAACCCTGCTGGATACCTTGGGGGACACCGGGAGTCGCTGTAGGGGGTCTCGTGGACTCTTATGCGCCCTATAACCCGGGAGTACGTCACGGTCACGTGACAGGAAGAAACGACGTGCTCCCGGGTTGAAGAAAAGGACTGTTTACCCTGACCCGGAAGGGAAAAGGAACTGTGGACTGATTGGGCAGGAACACCTCTGGGTCAAGGTGTATAAAAGGATTGTGGGAAAGCCCAGACATTGAGCTGAGCTGGGAAGTAGGGTGGCGAACTGTCTGGGCGAGGAGGATTGGTTTATTGAGAGAGTTATTATGATTTATATGAGTGTGGAGTGGAGGGTGCTTTGTGCACTTTATTATTATATAATAAAGAAGTCTTGTGCTTTTACCTCGTGTTCAGAGTGGTACCTGAGGGTGTTAGAGGTGGCTCCACGCCTCTACTTCTACAATATATATATATATATATATATATAACTGTACAAAGTTAGAAGAATATCAGTTAGATTAACAAAAAGTCATAGATTGAAAGATAACAGTACAGTGGAACCTCAGTTCACGACCATAATTCGTTCCAAAACTCTGGTCGTAAACCGAGTTGGTCGTGAACTGAAGCAATTTCCCCCATAGGATTGTATGTAAATACAATTAATCCATTCCAGACCGTACAAACTGTATGTAAATATATAGTTTAGTTTTTAAGCACAAATATAGTTAATTACACCACAGAATGCACAATGTAATGGTAAACTAAATGTAAAAACATTGAATAAAAATGAGAAAACCTTGAACAACAGAGAAAACTAACACTGCAATAGTTCACGCTATAGTGCTAGGAACCGCTCGCTAAAAACACTTTTTTTTTTGAGTTTTAAGCACAGGGAAAAAAATGAACATTTGAAAAATCCGTAATTTAATAAACCACCAAGAAAAGTAACATTGCAACAATGCAGGCTACGAACCGATCGCTGTAAGTGAAAACAAAATCAAGCCTACCTTATGCGTCCCGCCCTCCCTCTCTCGCTCGCTCACTCTCTCTTTCGTGTGTGCGTGTGTCTCTCTTTCGCTAGCCTGGAGCGCCTGTGTGTGTGCGTGACTGTCTCTAGCGCGCTCCTGTGTGTGTGTCGCGCTCTCTCTCTCTTGCACACTGCACAGGAAATGCACAGGGAGAGACTGAACACGTACAAACCGAAAGGGAACCTGGCTTGTTCGTATACCAAGTGTGTGGTCGTGAACCGAGGCAAACGTTTAGCGAACATTTTGGTCGTAAACCGATTTGTACGTGTACCGAGACGTTCGTGAACCGAACTATTTATTATAGTAGAACATAATAAATAAGTACAATTATGTGAATAAAGTAGAATTAAGTGTTAAGGTGCAATAGTGTAGTGATTATTGTGCAAAACCAAAGTTAGACTGGTGCATAGTTAAATGAGGCAGTTTGTTTGCGCTACTGCGATCTTTACTTTCTTTTTTTATATTTTCTAATTTTCCTACTTTCATATCCTTTAACTTTCTCCACATGTGTGTAGCGCCAACGTTTTGGTTTTTTTTGAGCCTTTCTAATTTCCCTGGTTTCATCGTCTCTAACCTGCTCTGTATGTGTTTAGCTCCAAAGTTTGTAAACGTCTTTATGAAGTTCTACTTTGTCTTTTAATTCTGAGCCGGATTGGACATGATTTTTTTTTCAATTCCACTTGTTCCGGGCTGATAATTACTTTCCTTATTTTCTGAATTTGCACCTCGATTATTCTTTTTTGCTCTTTTTTCTCTCCAATGCTTTTTCTCCGCGCTGCTTTCTTCTTCACTTAGATGTCGACATTTCATTTGTAACGTACTGTCCTTATACGCTTTATATGCGCTGACAGCCCTGGATCTGTGTGTGCTCAAATCCTTCACAAGACTGAATGTTTTGCTGCCCCGTAGTCTTGTTTGATAAATTGTAAGTAGGCCGTGTCTTTGGTCTCGCTGGTAGATTGTAAGTAGGGTGTGTCTTGCAAGAATCTCATGTTCTACGTCATGGCGAGACGGTCCTGGGTCAATCTCTTGGCACAATGTCTCATGTTTACGGTCCCCGCGAGATGCACCGTGGCAAGCCTCGTTGGTCTCGCGGGTCTTTTAAATGTCTTCCAAGAAGATTACGTATCGTAGCCTTGCTTTTGTTTTCCAGGACAGGATTTCTTTTTATAATGGAGAGATGTTTACACAAGAAAACATGAAATTTGCCTTCTCAGTTGCATCTAATAACAGACAGAATGAAATAAAACAAACAAATATAACAAGGCAGGTTAAAGTAAGGCAGTTAGATAATGCATATTTACACCAAAAAAAAAAAAAGGTTACAGGAGATTTATCAAAACCTTAATCATTATCTCCGATATTTCTTATTGAAAAGTTGAATGGCACAAGGAAGAAACGAATTTCTGAAGCGATTTGCGTGGGTTTTCAAAGCGACTCTCCTTCCTGATTTACCGAAGCTTAGTTTTCTACATGTAATTGATGACTGTCATCAGTTGAGATGATTTCCAGTTTCTTTAACATTGCCCTCTGACACACACCAATTCTGACAAACTCCAAGCATTGATTATGCAAGAATGGGCTGCCATTGGATTTGACCCAGAAGTTGATTGCCAGCCTGCCAGGGTGAATGGCAGAAATCTTGAAAAAGAAAGAAGGGCCAACACTGCAAATATGGACTCATGTCATAAACTTCATGTCATTGTCAATAAAGTGCCCAACTCAGGGTGTGCCAGGCTTGTAGAAACTTACCTAAGGAGACTCCAAGCTCTAATGACCACCAAAGGGGCTTCTACAAAGTAACAAATTAGGGGTATGAATACTTATGAGGGCAGCACGGTGGCGCAGTGGTAGCGCTGCTGCCTCTCAGTAAGGAGACCTGGGTTCGCTTCCCGGGTCCTCCCTGCGTGGAGTTTGCATGTTCTCCCCGTGTCTGCGTGGGTTTCCTCCCACAGTCCAAAGACATGCAGGTTAGGTCGATTGGCGTTTCTAAATTGGCCTTGGTGTGTGTGTGTGTGTGAGTCCTGTGGTGGGTTGGCACCCTGCCCAGGATTGGTTCCCTGCCTTGTGCCCTGTGTTGGCTGGGATTGGCTCCAGCAGACCCCAGTGACCCTGTGTTCGGATTCAGCGGGTTGGAAAATGGATGGATGGATGGAATACTTATGAAGGAGACATTGCAGTTCTGTTGTCACTTTGTCATTATGGGTTATTGAGTGTAGGCTGATGGGCAAAAATGGCAAATTTATCTGATTAAAATTAAATCAACAACACAATAGAGTGTATAGAAAGTAAGGGGGTCTCAGTACTTTCTGAACCCAGTATCTAAAACTGGGACAAATATAATTGACATTAAGCCAAACATGAAAGCTTTGGATGATGAGAAGTAAGACAAGCAAACAAACTCCATGAACGAGGGTCCAGACAAAGAGACCCCTGCAATAATGGTCTATCCTCGAGTCTGACAATTAAGCAGAAAAGCGATTTTAGCCCAGCACAGCTCCATATGTCAGAGTTTCAACAATAGCGACACACAGAGGAATTGTTCTTTCAGAGTTGAATAAAAACACGATGCATTATTAATCAGCCACTAATTCGCCCTCATTTGATTCTTCTAATAAGAGACTCTTGTGTATAATGAGTTTTATTGATTTGTATTTCTCAACAGCTTACTTTATTGAATCCGTGTACGACTATAATATCATTTAGGGTGGCTCACCAACGTGTACAAGTGAAATCAGATTTTTTCTTATGTTTGTAATATGCAGAAAGTTCATAAACCTAATTAACTGAGCTTCCCAAGAGTTATTATGAAAGTTTTGTCTCAGTTCTGCTGTGGTGCGGCTCAGACAAACCAAGGGGAGATAAACAAAAGGGAAACTCCAGCCTAATTAAAACAAGCCAAGGGAACGGCTTCTGTACCTTTGCACGCTCATGGAGTTTGTCAGCAGATGTAACTCGATGAACCAGCACTGCTGTGGCACCACCGGTGGCAGCGAATGGGCCTATATATACATACACGCCTGCTTAAAGGAACACTCCACCAATAAATGATGGGATCTTTGTGCACGGTGCCGCTGTGTTTCAAGAAAGTAACAATCACCTTTCTGAGTGACTGCCGGTCCATTGGGTTAACCTCCGTGGTGATGAAGTGTGTGGAGAAACTGGTCATGATCCTTATTAACCACAACATTCCTGTCACCCTTGACCCAGTACCCGTGATGCCACCTCCCTCGCCTTGTACACAGCTCTGGTATATATATCGAAAAGAAAAACATGTTTGCGGTCTGTTATATGGCATTTGGTATGGGATTCGCAAAAGCCGTGTTTCTGTTTGTGGTGCTCCATCTGTTGGAATGACAAATGCAATGATTTTTATTATTACAGATTTTGGGATGTACTGTATTATTACAGATGTTTGTCCAGTTTTTTTTTTTCTGTCCTCCCGGCTATCTGACCTATTCACTGGACTCCTCTTTAGAGACTTACTGTACATCATGTTATTATATAAGAGGACACAACTTTTCTAAGTGATATTTATCTGTTTTTTAAGATGATTCCGATCTTTATATTAATAAACAGATTTCGTCCATTGTTAAATGCTGCTTTTTTCAGCTTAGACTGTTTACGAGAGTCAAACTGTTTCTGGGGCACTCTGATTCGAAGAAGGTATGCCATGCTTTTATTATATCGCTCCTCGATTATTGTACCGGTAATTCACTTTATTCTGGAATCAGTAAATTTCATCTTTCTCGGCTACAGATGGTTCATAATGCTGCTGCTCGTTTTCTTACTGGGTCTCAGAAGGTTGTGGATTATCCATCCATCCATTTTCCAACCGCTGAAACACACCCACACACCAAGCACACACTAGGGCCAATTTAGAATTGCCAATCCACCTAACCTGCATGTCTTTGGACTATGGGTGGAAACCCACACAGACACGGGGAGAACATGCAAACTCCTCACAGGAAGGACCCGGGAAGCGAACCCAGGTCCCCAGGTCTCCCAACTGCAAGGCAGCAGCGCTACCCACTGCGCCACAGTGCCACCCTACTAACAACATGCCACCCAAAAAAGAAGAAAAAGAAAATGAGCGTCAGAAAAACGCTAAAAGAGAAAGACTCAGAAGAGCAAATAGATCTATAGAGGAACAGGAAAATGAGAATGCACTACTGTTCTAGCGCCCGTTATTGTAACGGGCTTAATGTCTAGTTCTTTAATATTATATTTTAATCTAACTTGTTTAAGGCTTAGGGGTAATTCTCTGAATGTTCTTGAATGGCCCAGACTTGCACCCAATTGAATCTTTCTGGAAGTGCCTTGAAAATAACTGTCCTCCATTCAATCTGGACAGAACTAAAGGGGAAGAGAACAATGGAAGAAATTCCCCCAAATCCAGGTGTCTATTAAGAACCTTGAGGACGCCAGGCTATAATCGCTGCCAATGGGGCTTCAACTGAGTACTGAATAAAGCATCCGTAGACTTGTATCGATGGGATATTTCAGTTTTCTTTTCTCAATGCGTTACCAAAAACTGCTAGAGTCCTCTCTCCGCTTTGTCATTCTGGGGTACTGAGTGATGCTCACTGAGGGAAATGATGAATTTATATGATTTTACGGAAAAGCCAAGCAAAATGACACCTTTTATTGGCTATCTAAAAAGATTACAATATGCAAGCTTTCGAGGCAACTCAGGCCCCTTCTTCAGACAAGGTGTAATTATTAATTACATAATTAGTGGTATAATTAGTACTTGTTTAATTAGTAATTACATAGTAATTACACCTTGGTGGGCTGACGCTGCAGGCAGCATTCTGTATGCAAGTGGAGGTGACTGTGTGGTGGGCGGGTGGTGAGCCGCCCCTCGCTGCCCCCATTAATTCTCAATAGCAAGCCTGCTTGTACTGTTACGTACATAACAGGAAGTTGTCTCTCGTCAGTACGCCAGACGTGCCTTCCTGCTGTGATGGCGTGTACAGTGCTGTGCAGAAGAGCTCATCTTAATGTTTTGTCTTCACCCTTCAACAATGTCTCTGAAACACAAATCTGATGCAAGCGCTGGTGAAACAGTTAAGAAGAGAAAAACCATCACCATGGAAAATAAGTAGAAATAATAAAAAGGTCAGAGAGGTCCATCATTCATTGGCAGAGCACTTGGTTACAGTCGGTCAACAACAGCATTTATTTAAATAAAGTACCTGTTCTGACTTACATACAAATTCAACTTAAGACCAAACCTACAGTCCCTATCTTGTACATAACCAGGGGACTGCCTGTATTATTATTATTATTATTATTATTATTATTATTATTATTATTATTATTATTATTATTATTATTAATCCTGCACATGAGGATTGACCACAGAAAATCTGGGATCTTCCGGGTTCAATGACGAAAATGTTTCATTGGCAGAATGTCCTATAGCAAGCTGGCCTAACCCACCACAACGGTGACATTCTCTTGTAACGACCAACCCCTTGTCCCAGCCCGGCCACTACACTACCAAGACTTTTGCTTGGGCTAGCCTGAAGACTCTCAAGACGATAACAAGCCATACTTCTTACAGATTGTCCTTTTTTCCACCGACACAACAAAATAACAAGCAAATAGTAGACAGATACAGTCATATGAAAAAGTTTGGGACTCCCTCTCAGCCTGCAAAATAATTGACTCTCCTTTCAACAATAAAGATAACAGTGGTGTGTCTTTCATTTCCTAGGAACATCTGAGTACTGCGGTGTTTTCTGAACAAAGATTTTCAGTGACGTAGTATTTAGTTGTATGAAATTAAATCAAATGTGAAGAACTGGCTGTGTACAAATGTGGGTCCCCTTGTCATTGTGCTGATTTGAATGCCTGTCACTACTCAATGCTGATTACTTGGTGTGATGAGCTCATGGAGCCTTCATAGACAGGTGTGTCCCATCATGAGATATAAAGGTATTTAAGGTGGTCAATTACAAGTTGTGCTTCCTTCCCTTTGACTCTCCTCTGAAGAGTGACAGCATGGGATCCTCAAAGCAACTCTCCAAAGATCTGAAAACAAAGATTGTTGAGTCTCCTGGTTTAGGGGAAGGCTACAAAAAGCCATCTGAGAGGTTTAAACTGTCAGTTTCTGTAACTGTAAGGAATGGAATCAGGAAACGGAAGGCCACAGGCACAGTTGCTGTTAAACCCAGCAGGTCTGGCAGGCCAAGAAAAATACAGGAGTGGCATATGAGCAGGATTGTGAGAATGGTGACAGACAACCCACAGATCACCTCCAAAGACCTGCAAGAACATCTGGCTGCAGATGGTGTATCTGTACATCGTTCTACAATTCAGCGCAATTTGCACAAAGAACATCTGTATGGCAGGGTGATGAGAAAGAAGCCCTTTCTGCACTCACGCCACAAACAGAGTCACTTGTTGTATGTCAATGCTCATTTAGACAAGCCAGATTCATTTGGGAACAAAGTGCTTTGGACTGATGAGACAAAAATGGAGTTATTTGGTCAGAACAAAAAGCACTTTGCATGGCAGAAGAAAAACACCTGCTACCTACTGTCAAATTTGGTGGAGGGTCCATCATGCTGTGGGGCTGTGTGGCTAGTTCAGGGACTGGGGCCCTTGTTAAAGTCGAGGGTCAGATGAATTCAACCCAATATCAACAAATTCTTCAAGATAATGTTCAAGCATCAGTCACAAAGTTGAAGTTACGCAGGGGTTGGATATTCCAACAAGACAATGACCCAAAACACAGTTGGAAATCTACAAAGGCATTCATGCAGAGGGAGAAGTACAATGTTCTGGAATGGCCGTCACAGTCCCCTGACTTGAATATCATCGAAAATCTATGGGATGATTTGAAGCAGGCTGTCCATCAAATTGAACTGAACTGGAGAGATTTGGCATGAAGAATGGTGAACAAGACCTCCATCCAGAATCAGACACTCATCAGAGGCTATAGGAGGACAGCGTCTAGAGGCGTCTGTTAGATTTCCAAAAGGAGGCTCAACTAAGTATTGATGTCATATCTCTGTTGTGTGCCCACATTTATGCACCTGTTTAATTTTGTTATGATGCATATTGCATATTTTCTGTTAATCCAATAAATTTAATGTCACTGCTGAAATCCTACTGTGTCCATAAGTCATGTCATATATTCAAAGGAAGTTGCTACTTTGAAAGCTCAGCCAATGATAATCAAAAATCCAAAGAATTAAGAGGGTTTCCCAAACTTTTCACATGACTGTATGTAAAATCAAATGCGGAGATATTGTAAGTGATAAGTATATATACACACAAGAATGGATTTATATTCAATAATTTGTAAGTGCACACAAACCACCACTATCCCAATGACACCCGTGAATATACTTACTGTATATATATTGTCACAAGAATGAGTCGGAGACATCATAAAGGTTTGGGGCAGCCACCCGTATATTATGCTCGGCTGCAAAATTTCTCTTTTTATGTACACGATGTGTGTAGTTCAGAGTCCAAAACAGAACTGCCTGTACTGAGGCAAGATGGCAGTTTTAAAGGCCTGGAAAGGAAATGACGTCAGCGTTGCAGGAACTGGGAGTGGCGTCCTCGTATCCGGAAGTGACGTCATCCTTGGGGCCGGCCGGGAAAGGTCTGCAAGGGACTGAGAGAGATAGTCAGTACACTCCGCCACCCCCTGGCCTGGCGTAGAATTACAAGTGTTTAGGCCCTTCAGCTGTTTCCCATGCGCACGTGTGTGATAATATATATATATTATATACACAAACGCACAGATCTTCAACAATAATACTTTTTACAAAGACCCTCCCTTGCTCCTAAACAATAAACGAATTATCACAGCACATACACACGAACACAGATCGATAATAAACAGCAGATGAAATGTATATGATAAGTGAGTCCCGGCGGATATTGACGACTGGCTGATGTGATACCTCGCTTCCTCTCGACAATACAAAAACGACCTCATCGCGTGTGTCCTCAGCAATGGTTGGTGTGAATCCAAACCCCGGGGTTGCTGTAAATGTTTATCCGGATCTTGAAAAGAAGCAAGTACTGGAATGGCACAATAAATGGGATGATGGGTGAAATGACTGTAAATAATGGCTCTCTCCTCGCTCCTCTAGTTTAAATAATGACACTCCCAGATGTAATTGTTGATAAACAACAGGTAATTTCCATCTCAGGGTTGTGGTTTCCCTTCGTCATCCATCCCCTTTTATCTTACAAGGACAACATTTACTGATACACACGTATAGCATAGCAAACTGGATGATGAAAACAAAAACGCTCTCTCTAAGCAAAGACAAAAACATAAATCCTTATTATTATGTGGCCCCGCTACACTCGGACTTTGTCACTTTGTTAGGACCAAACATGGACCTCAGGCGTCTATTTTTCTCCAAGAAGATTGTTGGTTGGACTTTTTGTTTTCCTCTCATCCGTAGTCAAATGTTCTTGGACATTCTATCGACGTGACCTGCTCATGTCAAACAAACTGAGTTCATGTACAGAAACGTCGTGTGGTTTAGCGGCTTCTTGAGCTCGATGTGTGCGCCTGTACTCACTCGAGAGTGCTGTGCCAAATAAATTTCAATTAATTATGGAAATCTCCATAAGTTTATTTATTTTTTTATTATGATCTCAAGAAATGAAATTAAGCCTGCTGTTCAAATATATTGACTCAGTATAAATCACATTAAATGCTACCGGCTGCCTTAAATTAGCAATGGAAATTCACAGCCACATTTTACTGAAAGCACAGGGGAAATCTAAGCCAAATCTACAAAAAAAAAAAAAAGAAAGATAATTAAATAAAGAAAAATCTCAACATCGTCTTTTTAAAACGGGAATGCAGTCACATTTGTTGAAATTCACTGTCAGAGATCATAAAGTTATGGGATGGCGCCGACTTTTTCCTTTCACGAGACTGTAATTGAAAAACGAATCCCTTATCGTCATATAGGCCATGTGAAATATCAGGCGGCAGTGCGAGGCAATTCAATCGTCATGGTACTGTGTGTGTCTAGTATGAAAATTCTGATCTGTTATATACTGTTGTAAGAGAACAGAATGACCACGAGAAAGAGGTGGGGCACCACCTGGGTGACCCCCCTTGAGAGACAGCCCAGCATCCTTACCCGGCCGGGACGCCATTAGGATGGAAGGACAGGGGGAGAGAGCATCTGTATGGCTGTACCTCCCCTGGGACGCTAGAGGGCAGCCCTCCTTGGTGGCTGTGGCACCACGGATTCCCGCAGGGCACGCTGAGACTTGGCACAGCCCTGTTGGGTTTCGTGGGGGGCCGCCAGGGGCAGCTGCAGAGCCCGACGGTGGACTTCCACCACACCTGGGAGTGATTTACAGGTCATAATGATGAGCACTCCCAGGACTTGAATAAAAGGAGCCGCCTCACTCCATTCGGAAAGAGCCAGAGTCGGGAGGAAGTGGACAAAGCTTGCCAGGAGAGAAAAGGAGTGGAGAGGGAGAAAGAGAGAAAGAGAAGAAAGGAAAAGGACTGGGCTTTGGTCTTGGGGACAGTGTGCTTTTGTGGGGAGTGAAGAAAACGCTGCCCCACCTGTAAATAAATGTGTGCTTGTCTGTGTCGGGGTACACACCCCAGTGGTCCACACCACTAAACGTGCCCGAGCACGGAAAACAGACATGACGTCAATGAATGCGACAAGTCAGATAGCACAATTCTCAGTTCATTCAAAATCTCTGAAGTTTAAAAACAGGTTTTTATTCTCACCTTACACATGAACGTGAATTAAAGTTAGCAAGAAAAGCTCCAAATTCCTCCCTTAACATCATTTGTCACCGTAAATATCTTCTCAGACAATACAACACAATACAATACAATTCAATTTATTTGTGTAAAGCCCAAAATCACACAAGAAGTTCCTCAATGGGCTTTAACAGGCCCTGCCTCTCGACAGCCCCCCAGCCTCGACTCTCTAAGAAGACGAGGAATAACTCCCAAAAAAAAAAATACCCTAGTAGGGCAAAAATGGAAGAAACCTGAAGAATGGCACTTCAAAGAGAGACCCCTTTCCCGGTAGGTTGGTCGTGCAGTGGGTGTCAAAGAAAGGGGGTAAAATACAACACAATACACAGAACAGAACACAAGTCATCCTCAATACAATATAATCTATATATATAAAATCCCTATGTGCGTCCAGGTGTCCGTGTGTGGGTGTCTTCTGGTGAAGTGTGCATGCGCGGGGCACGGTGCGACGCGCGATATTACTGTCAGAGAAAGTTAGAGGCGTTTTACGGAAATACAAACCAGTATTACTGCGAGAGGAAATTAAAGGTACACAATACAGTGACGCATATTACAGCCACATACAAGCCAGTATTACTGTCAGAGGAGATTAAAGGCATATTACCGACACGCACGCCTGTATTACCACCAGAGAGAATTAAAGGTATATTACGGACGTACAAGCCAGCGGACGTACAAGACGGTATCCTTCAATAAGGGCGCGCACAAAAAGGTGAGCCTCAAAAGGGCGACCTCAGTTGGGCGCAGCGAATAAAGGAGCATGTAAATAAAGATCTGCACCTTTGTTGCTCTTCACATATTCCAGAGCCATTTGAACTAAATTATCTACGAATGCCTTTATTCGCCGCGCTCAATTGAGGTCGCCCTTTTGAAGCTCGCCGTTTTGTGCACGCCCTTATTGAATAGAGCTGTACAAGACAGTATTACTGTCACAGAAAATTAAAGACACACAATACACGGCGGCAGCCCACGAAGAACGGTCAGCACAGCAAGTAAACATCAACAAAAGAAAGGCTGAAAGAACGAAAAATACGACCAACAAAAAGAATGAGGTCAAAGTCCCTTGCCATTTAATATAGACTGTTCCTACTATTGTTTATGCACTACTGTTCTAGCACCCGTTATTGTTACGGGCATAATGACTAGTAGTACAATAAAAATATTACAAATACAGTGCAGAATTTAACAGTAGATGATATCACATCATGTTTAGAGTCCTAGAGACTTCAGCCATGAAGCTGCCTCCCCCTATTGGCCATTCCACAGCTGAGTCAGTGCTGGGACAGCCAATCCAATGAAAGGACCCCTCTATACAATGATTCCTGTGATCCTCCATCAGAGATGACTTTACCTTAGGCTGGCAGAACAAATTGGCAGGTGGGCCGTGGCACAAAGTGCCACATTTGAGTACCGAGAAGAGAAACAGAATAGGTGAGGATTAGTAACAAATTCTAACTATCATGTTACTTATGTTTTAGTGCTAATGAATAACAACAGAGATGCAGTCTGTACAGTTAATCAGCAGCTCTAGTCAGGGTGTGCTAAACTGAAGTCGTGAGTCTTCAGCTTGAGAGTGAAGGGACATCTCTTATAGTAGCAGGTTGACAATTCCACAGATGAATCAGTGCTGGGTGAGCCAATCTGATGAAAGGACCACTCTACTCGATGATTCCTGTGATCCTCCATCAGAGATAACTTTTCCTTAGGCAGGCAAATCAACTTGGCAGATGGGAAGTGGCACCAAGTGCCACATGTGAGTACCAAGAACAGAAACAGAATGGGTGAGGGTTAGCAACAAATTATAACTGTTATGTTACTCATGTTTTAGTGCTAATGACTAACAATAGAGATGCAGTCTGTACAGTTAATCAGCAGCTCTAGTCAGGGTGTGCTAAACTGAAATAGTGATTCTTCAGCCTGAGAGTGAAGGGGCATCTCTTATAGTAGCAGGTTGACCATTCCACAGCTGAGTCAGCACTGGGCGAGTCAATATGATGAAAGGACCACTCTACCCGACGATTCCTGCAATCCTCCATCAGAGATAACTTTTCCTTAGGCAGGCAAAACAACTTGGCAGATGGGAAGTGGCACCAAGTGCCACATGTGAGTACCAAGAACAGAAACAGAATGGGTGAGGGTTAGCAACAAATTATAACTGTTATGTTACTCATGTTTTAGTGCTAATGACTAACAACAGAGATGCAGTCTGTACAGTTAATCAGCAGCTCTAGTCAGGGTGTGCTAAACTGAAGTAGTGAGTCTTCAGCCTGAGAGTGAAGGGGCATATCTTATAGTAGCAGGCAAACCATTCCACAGTTGAGTCAGTGCTGGGCCAGCCAATCCGATGAAAGGACCCCTCTATTGATCCTCCATCAAATATGACTTTACCTTAGGCAGGCAGAGCAACTTGGCAGGTGGGCCGTGGCACCAAGTGCCACATTTGAGTACCGAGAAGAGAAATAAAATAGGTGAGGGTTAGTAACAAATTCTGTCATATTCTTTATGTGTTAATGCTGTCACAAAAACCAGACATAAGAGTCGTGAAAAGGTTTGGGGCAGCCACCCGTATAATTTGGTTTCCTGGCAGCAAAGTTGTTTCCAATAGAAATAGCACTGATGTGCACAAAACCGAGTCCAACACAGAACGGAGGGAACAGGGAAAAGGTGGAGACTTTTAAAGGGGAAGACAGGAAGTGAGGTCAATGGGGTCGGGCATGAAGGTCTTCTGTCATTGGTGCAATCCCTGACATGACTTCACAGGGGCCAGAGCCGGCAAGGTCTCCTTCCATTGGCTCAGTCCCAGAAGTGACGTCAAGAGGACCAGGTGGGATCTGTCGTGAATGGTCTGCAGGCAAAGGGAGAAAAAGAGTCAGTGCACTCTGCCACATCCCAGTATGTCTCAGAACTGCCCTTACTCAATCCCTTTAGCTGTGTGACGATGCTAATGACTGACAAACAGATATGCAGTCTACACAGTTAACCAGCAGCTCTAGTCAGGGTATGCTAAAATGAAGTAGTGAGTCTTCAGCCTGAAACAGAAGGGGCATCTCTTATAGTAGCAGGCAGACCACTCCATAGATTAGGGGCCCTGTGACTAAAATCTCGACCTCCCACTGTTATTTTATTAATTCTTGGAATCCTAAGCAGACTGGCATCTTGAGATCTTAATGTGCGTTCAGGTTTGTAAGTCATGATAAGTTCAGATAAGTAAGCCGGACCTCGGCTATTTAAGGCTTAAAAGGAGGATTTTGAAATCTGCCCTAAGCTTAATCGGGAGCCAGTGTAAGGATTTAAGAACTGGAGTGATGTGTTCGTATTTTCTTATCCTTTTAATAATTCTTGCAGCATGATTAACAGCAAAACGCTGCACTGCACACTCAATAAATCTATAAGAGGGCTTAGCGTCATCCCACCCTACATGACTCCAAAACAACCACAAAATAAGTGAAATCATTTGGACGTGCATGCTGTCTCATCGTGTTCAGATCTTGTTTAGGCCTTACACAAAGTCACATGGTCATGCGTGCCAAGGGCCCGGAACGGGAGCTGTTGGGAGGGGCAGGGGGGTGCAATCTCATTTGGGCACTCTACGGAACAAACGGGCCTAGCGGGAGTACACCCTGAGACATCGTGCCTGGACAGGCTGCGTGAGATAAAACTTCAATCGATCGTCGTACCTCAAAGTGTTACAAGAGGTGGATCAGCATCGGAAAATCCAAACTAAACCCACTGTGATTCAAAGTTGTAAAATAAGAAAGTGTGAAGTGACTTCCGAGGGGATGAACCCTGTTAAAAGGCGCGGTATATAATATTGATTTGGATCTTTAGGATTGGTTGTCCCAAAGCCATCATTTCATAGATTCATCTTTATTTATCACTCCGGGTGGTCAGATGTCCCGAGTCACTCTGATAAGCAGGCAGGCAGGAGAGAGCCGCCATAAAGCCTCCGGTAAATAAACACGCATTAGAAAAAGATGACGAGAAGCAGCTGCATCTCGTTTTGCAATTTACCTATTGATGCTTGAATGGCTGACATTTCCTATTCATATTCAAAAAACACTCTTGTGAAGGAGATGACATTTAAAAACAAGCAATCTGTTTTACCATCAGACTTGGTTTTCTTTTCCTGTAAAGTCACAAATGTGAATAAATAAATTCTAAATATTGATATTAATTAGACGAGGCAAACTCTTTACTTTGATCACAGTGCCTGATTTTATTTGGAAATGAATTGACGACTGAAGGGAAATTTGCTGCCAACAGAGAAATTCTGAAAACTATTTGTTTCTTTTCCATGAAGTGTTTCCTTTCAAACATTTGTTAATCATTTGGCTGCTGTTTCTTCATTTTTTTTTTTCCAAACCTGGGGTGGTGATTTGATTTCGGTGTGTGTGGCTTCCGTGATTATTTTTGTCCATTGAGAAATCCGACTAAGATCCTGTCACACCCTTCTGGCATTACCCATCCGCTATTTCTCTTCAAAACTACGAAGACAGTCTTGAAAACAGTTGGGACGACAACAACCACATTTATTTCTAGAGCCCATTTTCATAGAAATGACGTAGCTCGGGGTGCTTTACAAAACGAAGGATGTGTCAGAAGTACGACAAAGAAAGAGTCACACAAAATGGATAGAATCAAGGTACAGATTTGTACAGGTCAGAGTCCACAACTGAACTGATTTGCTGGCACAGAGATGGCAGCTTTAAGGGAGACCGGAGGAAGTGACGTCATCACTGGGGCCGGAACTGGAATTGGTGTTATTGGGTCTGGGGCCGGACATGACGTCATCTGTGGGTTGGGGCGGGGGGACGGAAGTGATGTCACTGGGGCTGGGGCCGGACATGAAGTCATCAGTAGGGGGGGTATGGGGGGGTGGGGGCGACCTGAAGTGATGTCATTGGGGCTGGGGTCAGACATGACATCATCAGTAGGGGGGGTCAGACATGGAAGTGATGTATTTGGGGCTGGGGTCAGACATGACGTCATCAGTAGTGGGGTCGGACCGGAAGTGATGTCATTGGGGCTGGGGCCAGACATGACGTAATCGGTGGGGGGGGGGTCAGACATGAAAGTGATGTCATTGGGGCTGGGGCTGGACATGTCATCATCAGTGGGGGGAGTGGGCAGACCGGAAGTGATATATTTGGGGCTGGGGCTGGACATGACATCATCAGTGGTGGGGAGGGCAGACCAGAAGTGATGTCATTTGGGATGGGGTCAGACATGACGTCATCAGTAGCGGGGTCGGACCGGAAGTGATGTCATTGGAGCTGAGGCCGGGCATGACGTCATCAGTGGGGAGGGGGGGGGGTCAGACTGGAAGTGATGTATTTGGGGCTGGGGCCAGACATGACATCATCAGTAGGTGGGTCGGATTGGAAGTGATGTCATTGGGGCCAGGCAGAAGTGATGTAGTGATTGTAACCGCTACGCTTCACTAAGTTCATAGTAAAAGTAGCCGTAGGAGTGTAAGGTGAGTTCTAGCACAGGTAAAATGTGTGCCGAAAGAAATTGCTCAGTCCAAAAGTTTGTTTTAAAAATATTAAGTGAAAATTCAAAGCAAACAATCTACACAAGAATAAAGAAAAAAGTTGTTACACATGTAGAATAAATGGCAAAAAATTAGAAAAAATGTTTAAAAAACTTTGTTGTTTCTATATTTAAAGATTCTTTACTTCTTCTTCTGTACGCTTTAAACGTACAGCTCAGCACATACAATTCAGTACTTTGTCTTTCATGTTACTTGGAACACAAGGCCCAGTTTAAAACAGTGTGCCCTCTATGCCTTACACACGGCAAGGCTGATCACTAACTGAGAATAATGTTTAGTCAGAGAGACTAGAAATAGTTAGAATACACCAATTCAATTCAGCTTATGGGGTTTATAGGGTCCTCCCATAGATTATGCACTAATATTTAGTAAAACATTCATATAACTTAAATAACTAGAAAATGGCTCTTACAGTGAAAATGTAACTACGGATTGCATGTCAACCCCAAACTGTCTTCAGACCCCTTCCCACGGCACAGAAAATGACATCCACTAATAAAAGTGATTTTTACAAAAAATGATCCAGCAAAAAATAATAAAATGTAATTAATACTTTGCCTACAATCCCACAAACTTCCCGTACATCAACCGATCCCGAAAATCGCCCACCCTCTCCCAATATATGCAGTAAACAAATGTCATAATATCATGTAAACCCAGAAATATCCCACAAAGTCCACTCAATTGAGTCTTTTTATCAGATTATCATATCTCCCGATATTTCAGTTTTTCAGACGTGCCAATCCCAGAATAAAAGATTTATGGCTCACACAGATTCCGATCCCATCCACTGTCTAGTCCAGGGGTCGCCAACTCCAGTCCTGGAGGACTACCGTGGCTACTGGTTTTCCATCCATCCATTTTCCAACCCGCTGAATCCGAACACAGGGTCACGGGGGTCTGCTGGAGCCAATCCCAGCCAACACAGGGCACAAGGCAGGAACCAATCCCGGGCAGGGTGCCAACCCACTGCAGACAGGTTTTCCTTCTCTCCCTTTTCTTAATCATTGTCCTGGTTTTGCTGCTAATTAACTTCTTTTGAACTAATTTGAATTGACTTGCTCTTGAAGACTCAGACCCGGGTGGCACGGTGGTGCAGATGGTAGTGCTGCAATAGTAAGAAGACTTGGGTTCACTTCCCGGGTCCTCCTGCGTAGAGTTTGCATGTTCTTTTGCTTAAACATGTATACACCCACCTCTCCCCTTCATTCATTGGTTAAGAGTCCTGCCTTCAATTCAAAAATGCCATCCTGTGTAAAAGTGTATTGGATTCTACACATTATGTTTATGCCCTCTGTTCTTGCCACCTGTGGCACGGTGGCGCAGTGGATAGCGCTGCTGCCTTGCAGTTAGGTGACCCGGGTTCGCTGCGTGGAGTTTGCATGTTCTCCCCGTGTCTGCGTGGGTTTCTTCCCACAGTCCAAAGACATGCAGGTTAGGGGCAATGACGATTATAAATTGTCCCTAGTGTGTGCTTGGTGTGTGTGTGTGCCCTGCGATGGGCTGGTGCCCTGCCCGGGGTTTGTTTCCTGCCTTGTGCCCTGTGTTGGCTGGGATTGACTCCAGCAGACCCCTGTGACCCTGTAGATAGGATATAGCTGGTTGGATAATGGATGGATGGATGGATGGATGGATGGATGGATGGATGGATGGATGGATGGATTGGATGGATGGATGGATGGATGGATGGAATAAAAGTGGGCAGAAAGTGATGGGGCCTGAATGCTTTCTGAATCCACTGTATTTAAATAGAGATATAATTGAATGCTTATCAAAGTTTATAGTCTGCCTAATTAGTCTCCTCCATGAACCAAAGTGAATATTCATTATTTAAGGTGCGTAATCAGCTAGCTATAAATATATTGATATATAATAGACATCGTCAGGAACAGTTCATCAGGAGGACAAACGTGTACACATTAGTATCTAAAAGTGCCATCTTAGGCACCTCAGTGTCTGCTCTGCTAACACGGCTGTCATAAATTAGGAGGACATTAAGGTGAGCGGCACAGCTGATGTGTGGCGAATAAAGAGATGGCACCCTGTTCAGGAGAACACAAGAAACAGCGTGAATTTGAAAATTATTCATTGAAACCCAAAGCACTAAAGTTCACTTGTATAAAAATTATGAGTAATATATACTGATATACAGTATAGTATGGAGGGTAGAATGGCCATCCCGGCTGGATCAGAGGCTGCTCCATTACTCAGATGGGAAGCCAACGTGACGACATAAATAGATTTGCCAGCAAGACAGAGGAATGAATTTGTACCCAGTATACAGTCATATGAAAAAGTTTGGGATCCCCTCTTAATTCTTTGGATTTTTTCTTATCAGTGGCTGAGCTTTCAAAGTAGCAACTTCCTTTTAATATTCTGACATGCCTTATGGATACAGTAGGATTTCAGCAGTGACATTAAGTTTATGGGATTAACAGAAAATATGCAATATGCATCATAACAAAAATAGACAGGTGCATAAATGTGGACACCCCAACAGAGATATGACATCAATACTTAGTTGAGCCTCCTTTTGTAAATCTAACAGCCTCTAGACGCTGTCCTCCTATAACCTGTGATGAGTGTCTGATTCTGGATGGAGGAATCGTTGACCATTCTTCATACAAAATCTCTCCAGTTCAGTTCAATTTGATGGACAGCCTGCTTCAAATCATCTCATAGATTTTCGATGATATTCAAGTCAGGGGACTGTGACGGCCATTCCAGAACATTGTACTTCTCCCTCTGCATGAATGCCTTTGTAGATTTCCAACTGTGTTTTGGGTCATTGTCTTGTTGGAATATCCAACCCCTGCGTAACTTCAACTTTGTGACTGATGCTTGAACATTATCCTGAAGAATTTGTTGATATTGGGTTGAATTCATCCAACCATCGATTTTAACAAGGGCCCCAGTCCCTGAAGTAGCCAAACAGCCCCGCAGCATGATGGAACCTCCACCAAATTTGACAGGAGGTAGCAGGTGTTTGTCTTGGAATGCGATGTTCTTCTTCTGCCATGCAAAGTGCTTTTTGTTCTGACCAAGTAACTCAATTTTTGTCTCATCAGTCCAAAGCACTTTGTTCCAAAATGAATCTGCTTATCTAAATGAGCATTGGCATACAACAAGCGACTCTGTTTGTGGCGTGAGTGCAGAAAGGGCTTCTTTCTCATCACCCTGCCATACAGATGTTCTTTGTGCAAATTGCACTGAATTATAGAACGATGTACAGATACACCATCTGCAGCCAGATGTTCTTGCAGGTCTTTGGAGGTGATCTGTGGGTTGTCTGTCACCATTCTCACAATCCTGCTCATATGCCGCTCCTGGATTTTTCTTGTCCTGCCAGACCTGCTGGGTTTAACAGCAACTGTGCCCGTGGCCTTCCATTTCCTGATTCCATTCCTTACAGTTACAGAAACTGACAGTTTAAACCTCTGAGATGGCTTTTTGTAGCCTTCCCCTAAACCAGGAGACTCAACAATCTTTGTTTTCAGATCTTTGGAAAGTTGCTTTGAGGATCCCATGCTGTCACTCTTCAGAGGAGAGTCAAAGGGAAGGAAGCACAACTTGTAATTGACCACCTTAAATACCTTTATATCTCATGATGGGACACACCTGTCTATGAAGGCTTAATGAGCTCATCACACCAATTTGGTGTTACAAGTAATCAGCATTGAGTAGTGACAGGCATTCAAATCAGCACAATGACAAGGGGACCCACATTTGTGCACAGACAGTTTTTCAAATTTGATTTAATTTCATACAACTAAATACTGCGTCACTAAAAATCTTTATTTGAAAAACACTGTAGTACTCAGATGTTCCTAGGAAATGAAAGACAGACCACTGTTATCTTTATTGTTGAAAGGAGAGTCCATTATTATGCAGGCTGAGAGGGGCTCCCAAACTTTGTCATATGACTGTAAATGTCTACGTCTGGAAGTGCATGTGTCTGTCTGTCCGGCTGGAAGTGAGCGATGGCTCCACCTCCGAGAATACACAAGCGAGGCCAAGCACCTCGGCAAAACGAAACCTCCGAAGAAAGACAAAGTCGCTTAGCCGCTAACATCAGCAAACCGGTATCCCTTTTACTTTTCCTCCTGTCACTAATAAACAAGCGAGGCGAACATATCAGCAAAACAAAACCTCCTAGGAAAGAGACGCCCAGAGTAGTTCCTTTCAATTACCTGACATCTCCACATTTCAATTTTTTTCTGATGATTTTAATAGTTTCTAGCACCCCAGGCTTTTTACAGCACGGGCTTTCACAGCTAGTGTTTTAATAAATGGATAAGTGGAATAGATAGATAGATAGATAGATAGATAGATAGATAGATAGATAGATAGATAGATAGATAGATAGATAGATAGATAGATAGATAGATAGGATAGATAGATAGATAGATAGATAGATAGATAGATAGTGTAGTTGGCAGGATTAGATGATAGATAGATAGATAGATTGATAGATAGATAGATAGATAGATAGATAGATAGATAGATAGAGTAGATAGATAGATAGATAGATAGATAGATAGATAGATAGTGTAGTTGGCAGGATAGATAGATAGATAGATAGAGATAGATAGATAGATAGATAAGATAGATAGATAGATAGATAGATAGATAGATAGATAGATAGATAGATAGATAGATAGATAGATAGATAGATAGATAGATAGATAGAAGATAGATAGATAGATAGATAGATACTTTATTAATCCGAAGGGGAAATTCCCATACTCCAGCAGCAGCATACTGATAAAGAACAATATTAAATTAAAGAGTGATAACAATGCAGGTATACAGACAGACAATAAGCTTTGAATAATGTTAACGTTTACTCCCCCTCTGGTGGAATTGAAGAGTCGCATAGTGTGGTGGAGGAATGATCTCCTCAGTCTGTCAGTGGAGCAGGACGGTGACAGCAGTCTGTTGCTGAAGCTGCTCCTCTGTCTGGAGATGATCCTGTTTAGTGGATGCAGTGGATTCTCCATGATTGACAGGAGTCTGCTCAGCGCCCGTCGCTCTGTCACAGATGTCAAACTGTCCAGCTCCATGCCTACAATAGAGCCTGCCTTCCTCACCAGTTTGTCCAGGCGTGAGGTGTCCTTCTTCTTTATGCTGCCTCCTCAGCACACCACAGCGTAGAAGAGGGCGCTCGCCCACAACCGTCTGATAGAACATCTGCAGCATCTTATTGCAGATATTAAAGGACACCAGTCTTCTAAGGAAGTATAGTCAGCTCTGTCCTCTCTTGCAAAGAGCATCAGTATTGGCAGTCCAGTCCAGTTATCATCCAGCTGCTCTCCCAGGTATTTATAGGTCTGCACCCTCTGCACACAGTCACCTCTGACGATCACGGGGTCCATGAGGGGCCTGGTCCTCCTAAACTCCACCACCAGCTCCTTGTCTTTGCTGGTGTTCAGGTGTAGGTGGTTTGAGTCACACCATTTAAAATAGAATACAAGACTAGGGAGCTTTTCCATCCTCCATACACCAGGTGGCAGTGGTCGTAATACGGCACCACAGCTGGGACAATCACAGGGGTGCTTAGGAGATGGAGTTCAGCCCAGCTGGAGTCCCTATGGGACAATAGAGCCTGCTGTTGGTTGGAGGATCTCCCAACTTTCCAGGAAGATTCCAGAAGCATTTCCAGTGAATTAGGAAGCAGTGGGCCACATTCAAAGAGGGAAAGAAGAAGTAGGACAAATTAATGAGTATTGTGATTGTAATTACCCCTTTTTAAGAAGGGTGACTGAAGGATGTGCTCCAACTATAGGGGGATCACACTCCTCAGCCTACCCGGTAAGGTCTATTCTGAGGTTCTGGAGAAGACAGTTTGGTCGATAGTCGAATCTCGGATTCAAGCGGAACAATGCGGATTCCAGCCTGTTGAGTTTCCTGTTGAGGTTGGACTCCGCCACGGCTGCCCTTTGTCACCGATTCTGTTTATAAGTTTTATGGACAGAATTTCTAGGCGCAGCCAAGGAGCAGAGGGGGTCTTGTTCGGTGACCTCAGAATCTCATCTCTGCTATTTGTGGATGACGTGGTTCTGTTGGCTTCATCGGACAGTGACCTTGAGCTCTCACTGGAGCGGTTCGCAGCCGAGTGTGAAGTGGCTGGGATGAGAGTCAGCACCTCTAAATCCGAGGCCATGGTTCTTAGCCAGAAAAGGGTGGAGTGCCCTCTCAGGGTTGGGAGCGAGATCCTGCCTCAAGTGGAGGAGTTCAAGTATCTCGGGGTCTTGTCCACAAGTGAGGGAAGAATGGAGCGTGAGATCGACAGGCGGATCGGTGCATCATCCGCAGTAATGTGGGCTCTGCAACGGTCCGTCATGGTGAAGAGAGAGCTGAGCCAAAAGGCGAGGCTGTCGATTTACCAGTCGATCTACGTTCCTACCCTCACCTATGGCCACAAGCTTTGGGTAGTGACCGAAAGAGCAAGATCGCGGATACAAGCGGCCAAAATGAGTTTTCTCCACAGGGTGGCTGGACTTTCCCTTAGAGATAGGGTGAGGAGTTCAGTTATCCGGGAGAGACTCGAAGTAGAGTCGCTGCTCCTCCGGAATTGAGAAGAGTCAGTTGAGGAGGTTCAGGCATCTGGTCAGGATGCCCCCTGGACACCTCCATAGGGGGTGTTCCGAGCATGTCCCACTGGGAGAAGGCCCTGGGGCAGACCCAGGACAAGCTGGAGGGATTATATCTCCTGGCTGGCATGGGAATGCCTCAGGGTCCCCCCAAAGGAGCTGGAGGAGGTGGCCTGGGAGAGGGAGGTCTGGGCTTCCCTGCTTAGGCTGCTGTCCCCGCGACCCGACTTCGGATAAGCGGATGGATGGATGGATGATTGTAATTATTTTTGTGGCTGCTTACTGGTGGAGTAAAAGTGCCTTTTGGCGTTAAAGTCCTTTGTATTATTCATATGACGTCTGCTGTGTTAATGTGTTTTAAGTTTGGGGCACTCTGGCTCCCCCTTGTGGTCACAACTGTTAAGCCCAAAAAAAATAACAATATTCTGTTGCCATCTAGTGGATAAAAAAAAATAATTTCCATGCTGTAAAAGAAATCCTAAATATTTCTATGCATTCTGTCACTCTGTGGTAACTCATCAATATGCAACTAAACTATAAAAAATCATGAATATTTGCAAATGTACTGACACTTAAAGCTGAGATAACTCATCAATATTCATGAGTGGGAACGGAACCTCCAACAAAAAAACACAATGGCAAACAAAAGTGGTAAAAGCGGTTTTAGAACAAACTGAAACTGAACCATTGCTCGAGTTGAGTGAAAGTGATGACGAGGTGAATTGGTCAACAGAAGCTGACACGGAAAATGAAATAACTAATGATACAACGCTCTACCACCAAACTGGTGTCGTATGCCCCATGAATTCAGTCGCATGAAGCTTCCAGTGCTGCAACAGTAGCTGCATGACAAAAAGATCAAATAATTGTGATCAACTGCCAGAACATGCAAGACGGTAGCCCCCTAAGCACTGCTCAGATTGTCGCCAGCTGTTAATGTTCGTATCAGGGGACATGTGGAAGTCACTAAGCCTTGTGCTCTGGTAGCCCACAATAGCACAAGGGCCACGTCGACAGTTCAGATCAGGCACCGACATTCTACCCTCTCATGTGGCAGCAACAGAAAAAATATGACAAAGAAACACACGTCGACTGTCCTGATTGTGACGTCAGGCTGTGCGTTGGTGACCATCTCAAAACACGTCACGCTGAAGATTGTGTACTGCACTGGACACTAGGCATACATTTCCTACTGTAGTCATGTTGATGTATTAGTATTTGCATGTTACTGTTACATGTAATACAATTATTTGGCTCATTATTTTCTTGGGTAACACTAAGAAGGCTAAAGAAGGACTGTTCATTTTGGGGGTAAGTCGCAAACCAGGTCCTCCCTGTGTGGATTTTGCATGTTCTCTGTGTGTCAATTTGGGATTCCTCGCACTGTCCAAATACATGCAGGTTAGATGAATTGCCAACACTAAATTAGTCCTAGTGTGTGTTTGAGCTGCGACCGACGCCATGTCCAGGGTTTGTTCTTACCTTGAGCCCAATGTTAGCGGTGACCTGTGACCCTGGTCTGAATTGAGCGAGTTAGAAAATGACACAACTTCAGTGTAGTAGACTAAGTGTACTGTTCCTCTACAATGGGTTGAAATGCAAGTAATCAAAGTAGACCTCAATGTTGACGTTTGCAGTGCACCATCTAATGGAACTACTTTACATTTGTCATTCCAACAGATGGCGCATCACACACATTTTTAGTAATCAAGTGTATTACTACAAATGTTTGTGATGCACCATTTGTTGGAAAGGCAAATGCAATACATAAGTCTATTTAATATGCTATTTGGTATGGGATTCGTAAAAAATGAAGTGTTTATGTTTGTTATTGAGAACTAACAAGTCTCAAAACGTTGCAAAGAAAAAAAAAGCCCACTAGAGGGGGCTCTACCGCCAAACCCCAGCAAGATAAATAGGGAAACAGAGAAACTTTATAAAAGTAAAAAGGTTTTATTGCACCAATTGAAGTTCTCAATGAACACACAAAAGGCATAAACGACTTCAATGCAAAAAAATAATTCCAAAAACAGAGTCCTAAAGCGAAGTCAAAAAACAAAGCAGAAGGTCAAAAAAAAAAAATCCAATAAATCACAATAAGCTCGAGGAACAGCAAAAACACAAAACTCAATAAAACTCTATTGCACATTCAAAATGAACCGCCAGGAACTATGGGAGACCCTCCAATTTATAGGGAGGAGGGCACTTCTGGGCCGTGATTGGCAGGTGGGCCCACCCCTTAGGGCAGCGTTTCCATCCATCCATCCATTTTCCAACCTGCTGAATCCGAACACAGGGTCACGGGGGTCTGCTGCAGCCAATCCCAGCCAACACAGGGCACAAGGCAGGAACCAATCCCGGGCAGGGTGCCAACCCACCGCAGGGCAGCGTTTCTCAACCTTTAAGTATTTGCGACCCGAGTTTTCATAACAGTTTTAATCACGCCCCCCCCCTAATGTTTTTTGAAAGGGGCCCACTAATACCAATTTGTTCTTTTTTAATTAATGATACATCACAGATGCATATTTTATTATACCTACATAACTTTTATCAACATTTATCCAACTCTATATTTTTTTTTCTAGTATCAGAAAGTAGTTTAAGTTAATTTGTTTTGGTTTCAATAGATGTATTTTTCATATTTTCGATTCTTGTTTTCTTTTTTTCACATCTTCGCACCCCCCTTCTTGTTACTTCGCGCCCCCCTAGGGGGGGCCCACCCCACTGCCTTAGGGAACCATCCACAGAACTTACTGTAGCCGAGGCAGCTTATAGACCAGACGAAATACAAAGAATAATTCACATACTCAACAAAAGCAACCTTCATATAAATAAAGGGCACAAAACAAAGCCCAGGTGAGGAACCCTGGCTGAAATGTGACATTTGTGATGTGCCATCTGTTGGAACGACAAATGCAAGCCATTTTATTAGTACAAATGTTCATGATGAACCATCTGCAGGAATGGCAAATGCAATGAATTTTATTAGTATTAATGTTAGTGATGCACCATCTGTTGGAATGGCAGAGATATAGATAGATTCACAGACACTTATTCTTTAATTAAGGTTATTTTTAGTAATTATATGATCAAATGTTCAGTCATTAGATCAGGAGAGGAACAGCATTGTGATGGTTAGTAGAACTGGCTTATGGCTTCAGATTCACAAGTTTGAGTTCTGTTTGAATCTTTGGCAAAGACCAGATGTGCTGTGTGCGTTCTTAATAATACAATCAACATACTTTATTAAAATCCACTCTTCTATTCTGAAATCACTTCAATGTTTATTTCATTCCAACCTGGCCTGTAATTTACAATGCAAATAAACAGAAAGTAAAATTGCGGTTTATCCCAACTATACCCGTAATTTGCTGACACTTAACCTGAATTCTACAAAAGCAGGCAAGAATGTTCTTTTGCTGATTTGGAAAACAAATAAAGCTGCGCCGTGTGCTCCCTTCTCTAATTTGTTAGTCAATGCAGCCATTTGCACACAAGCTCCTCGGCTAGCGCTGGCTTGTTGTGTTGATTTGTGACCGACGGTGTCACTCCCGGCTCTCTCAATCCCACTCATTTTTTTAAACGGCACTAAGTCACGGTGAGATACTGCAGTGCTAATGGACCACTGACATTTGCAGGTGTCTGATTTACCTGCAGTGAGGTCTGAATGGGCACACTGGGAGTCGGCAATGAGGAGGGAGGGTTGTAATAAATCATCTGTGGGTATATAGTGTCCTACTGCAAAAGACACACCATATGTTAATAGAGCCTAAAAAGTGTCATGATAAGATAAAACTGTGCCACCTGCAGTTTATAATTTATTAGCAGCAATGTAATAAAGACGAACTTCCTTAGCGCTTTAGCATAAACTTCATCTCCAGTCCACTCCACGTGGGCGCCTGTTCAGAGTCTTCAAAGTTCTCAAAAGCAACCAAACAGACCTGGAGAAAAGTGTCGGGTCCCCATACAGCTCATTGAAAAAGTGCCGGATGCCCCCTGAACACAGCAAAAGAAAACATCGACATTTCTCAAATCCTGATGACAACGTTTAATAATAAATTGGAAAGCCTTTCTGAAACTGGGTGTTCACTTTGCCATTTGGGGTTATTGAGTGCAGACCAGTATGGCAAATTTAGTCATTTAGAATTAAACGTGCAGCACGGTGTGTGGGTGTGTTTGTGTGTGTCCTGCGGTGGGTTGGCACCCTGCCCGGGATTGGTTCCTGCCTTGTGCCCTTGTGTTGGCTGGGATTGGCTCCAGCAGACCCCCGTGACCCTGTAGTTACGATATAGCAGGTTGGATAATGACTGCCTGACTGTCAAAACAAGGAATATAAAGAAGTGCTGCAGGATTTTATTTCTATTGCAGTCTGTTCGTCTTCTTGTGTCCATGTCCAGGTTTTTATAGTTTGTATGTTTGCTGCCCAGTAATAAAACTGAAAGTTAGGTAGAGCCATGCCACCTCCTGCCTTAGGTCTTTCTAGGGTTGCCCTTTGGATACGTGGATGGTTTGAATTCCAAATAAATGAGGTTATGGTTGAATCTAACTTCTTAAAAAATAATTTGTTGATGTATATTGGAATGCTTTGAAATAGAAAAAGAACCTTAGGAAGGATATTCCAGATGCTCTTCTTTTTAAACCTGCATATGTTGGGTTCAAGTCTAAGTTCCTGTTTAGTGGTGGCTCTGAGGCTAAGGATCTGCACTGGCAATCAGAAGGTTGCCGGTTCGAATCCTGTAAAATGCCAAAAGAGACTCTGCTCTGTTGGACCCTTGAGGCCCTTAACCTGTAATTGCTAAGCGCTTTGAGTAGTGACAAAAACGCTATATAAATGCTAAGAATTATTATTTTCATTAGAGAGCCCCGATTCAGCCTGCTCTCTGGTACTCTTAGTATTGGCCCTGAATTTGACGTTCACAGCGTTCCAGTTAAACGTGTGTTCGGTGGAACTTGCATGTGTGTGGGTCTTTCCTCCTTGACGGCACTGTGATGTTCCCATACACGTGTTCTGAGTCTTTTAGACGTTTGTCCCACTGCTTTGAATGCTGTAAACTGTGTTTTTTGTCTCAGTGGTCAACTTTTTGCTTTTGGCATTGAAAAGGATGAATTTCATAAATAACTGAGGACGTGTCTGATACCCCTTCCCCATGATCCATTGCTCTGATGTTTGTCCATTTAATCATACCATTCGTACACATTTTTGGGTTAGTGCACTGATTGTTTTTTTATTTTCTGGCACTTCCATTGCATCTACTGCTTCCACTCTCTATATATTTTTGTGATACTGTGTCAAATGTGGCTTTTAAATCAAGAAACTCCAGGTATTCCTCTTTATCTTTATCTAATCTTTTCTCCATTATTGTTCTTATGGTGAAAAATGGGATCTCGCATTTGTCGCCCTGGTCTGTATGCTGCATGCTTTTCTTGTAATGTATTCCCTGTTGCAGTTCTCGATCTTCTTTCTATTATCCTTGAACACACTTTGTAATACCACTGAGGACAAATTGCTCCTCACTGTCATGAAAAGGAGTCTTCAAAAAGGCACAAGGGTTGTGAGGCCTCCAAACATAAGCTAAGAGTCAGGCCAGGATCTTCAGTAGCCTGTCCAGAAGAAACTCACCTAAGATCAGCAAAGCCCACAAATCCTACTTGCTGGCTTCAGCCAAGGCAGGTCCCAAAAAGAAATGCGGAGCTGGCAAACCGCACCAAATGTCCACAAATATAACAAAAAGCTCCACAAGAGGGAGGCTCACTGCATACCCCCAGCTTGTGAGCAAAAATTAAAAATGCCACCAAGGAATTTTTACAAGTCGAAGATTTAATTATTGAAAGGAAAAAAATAGAGGAAGGTGCTCAACAGAGCGAAACAAGGCACAAAGATTGAGAGAGACGTGGAGAGAGCAAACCAGATGAACAACTTCTTTAACAGGATTGACCACCCTAACCCACTCTCACCTCGGAGTACTGCACCCTCCACCCATCCTTCTGCTGATACCCACATAGGTGAGAGTTACCACCCACCCACAATTACAGCAGTCCAGGTGATGAGAGAGCTGAGGAGACTTCGGGCCAGCAAAGCAGCAGGTCCAGATGGAGTATCGCCACGACTGCTGAAGGTCTGTGCGTTGGAGCTGGGGAGTCCTCTACAGCGCATCTTCAACCTGACCCTGGAACAGGGGAGAGTCCCGAGGCTTTGGAAAACATCTTGCATCACCCCAGTCCCAAAGGTATCACGTCCTATTGAGCTGAATGACTTCTGGCCTGTCGCTCTGATGTCACATGTGATGAAGACCATGGAGCAGCTGCTGCTTCACCACCTGAGGCCACAGGTCCGTCACGCCCTCAACCCTCTGCAGTTTGCATACCAGCAGAGGGTGGATAGTGGAGGATGCCATCATCTATATGCTACACCGATCACTCTCCCACTTGGACAGAGGCAGTGGTGCTGTAAGAATTATGTTTCTGGACTTCTGGATGGTTTAGATGTGGAGACTGTTAGGAGTACCAAGTTCCTCGGTGTGCACATAACTGAGGAACTTACGTGGACACATAACACCTCATCACTAATCAAGGAAGCCCAGCAGAAACTACACTTCCTGAGGCGGCTGAAGTGAACAAGTCTTCCCCCTTCCATCCTCACCATGTTCTACAGGGGCACCATTGAGAGTGTTCTGACCAGCTGCATCACGGTCTGGTATGGCAACTGCAACATATCTGACCACAAGCGCATGCAAAGGATAGTGAAGACGGCATAAAACATTATTGGGGTGCCTCTCCCTTCACTACAGGACATATTTTACAAACGCAGTGTCCACAAGGCCTACAGCATTGTGCAGGACCCCCTTACACCCCTCACATGGACTTTTCATCCAAGAGAAGATACTGCAGCATCAGAGCCAGATCTGCCAGGCTGCAGGAGAGTTTTTACCCCCAAGCTGTCAGACTCCTTAACACCAGGCTGCCCCCTGGGATCTTCCACACGGCCTCAACCACCTCTAAAAACAGAACTTTTATACACGCAGGCCACTGTCCTGTAAAGACGAGTGTGCAGGTAGAGAAGAACTGAAAATCTCATACTGACCATTAAGTATTTTGACACTCTTGATATCCTTCTGCTGTGACACATTCTGACCTGTCATTGTTTAATAATAATAATAATAATAATAATAATAATTCTTTGCATTTATATAGCGCTTTTCTCACTACTCAAAGCGCTCAGCAATTGCAGGTTAAGGGCCTTGCTGAAGGGCCCAACAGAGCAGAGTCTCCTTTGGCATTTACGGGATTCGAACCGGCAACCTTCCGATTGTCAGTGCAGATCCCTAGCCTCAGAGCCACCACTCCGCCTTGTTTACACGTCTTAAACAATCATACACTGATAATTTCTGTATTATCTATATGTATTATTTATTTACTAGTCATGTAGCCCGTTACAATAACGGGTGCTAGAACAGTAGTGCATAAACATTAGTAGGAACAGTCTATATTAAATGCCAAGGGACTTTGACCTCATTCTTTTTGTTGGTCGTATTTTTCTTTCTTTCAGCCTTTCTTTTGTTGATGTCTACTTGCTGAGCTGACCGTTCTTCGTTGGCTGCTGCCGTGTATTGTGTGTCTTTAATTTTCTGTGACAGTAATACTGGCTTGTACGGCTCTGTTCAATAAGGGCACGTAAATAATTTAGTTCAAATGGCTGTGGAATATGTGAGGAGCAACAGGTGCAGATCTTTATTTACACGCGCCTTTATTCGCTGCGCCCAATTGAGGTCGTCCTTTTGAGGCTCACCTTTTTGTGCGCGCCCTTATTGAAGAATACCGTCTTGTACGTCCGCTGGCTTGTACGTCCGTAATATACATCCGTAATACACCTTTAATTTTCTCTGGCGGTAATACAGGCGTGCGCGTCGGTAACATGCCTTTAATCTCCTCTGACAGTAATACTGGCTTGTATGTGGCTGTAATATGCGTCACTGTATTGTGTACCTTTAGTTTCCTCTCGCAGTAATACTGCTTTGTATTTCCGTAAAACGCCTCTAACTTTCTCTGACAGTAATATTGTGCATCACACCGTGCCCCGCGCATGCGCACTTCACCAGAAGACACACACACATGGACACCTGGACGCACATAGGGATTTTATATATATAGATTATATTACATATCTTACACATCAATATTGCTGCTACGTCTTTGTCTTGTCTTTACACAATGTCTTGTCTTGTTTGTGTTTTAATTTTAAATTTAAATTCTATTTTTAATTTATTATTTGCACGACAAGTTGTTACACGGTGGACCCTGAGCTTCGCAATTTCGTCTGTTTGTATACTTGTATATGGTTGAGATGGCAATAAAGTTCACTTTGACTTTGACTTGACTTTCTCTTTTTTTCTCTCTGCAGTCCAACAGAAGGAACCTCCTCTCGATGATGTCACTTCCGGTTGGGAGTCTTCGGGACCCGCCCCTTCCGGTCACCATTCTCTATAACCGCCATCTTTCCCTAATGTGTTCAGTTCATTCATGACCTCAGTCTGTAAAGGCATTATCATTATTATTGTTTTCTTGACTTGATGCCAGGTATACGAGGTTTACCGCAGTGGTATTCCCCAACCTTTCACAGTGGTCTCTCTCTGTTTCTTTCAGTGATGTATAGGAAAAATGCATCATTATTATTATTTGGTAAAGTCAAGAACAGTGAATCTTCATGGAGTCAATGGAGGCTCTGATTGGGGCTCTCAAGAGTGAGGAGTCTGAGTGTCATTGTTGAGGACCGAAGTGGCTGGACCAGGCTGAGGGGACACCCACCTAACACCTGGCTGCAGAAGTTAAAGGGTGAGATTGGACTGTGTATCTGCCTGGGAAGGTTGCCAACCAGGATCCCTAGCTGTTTTGTCATGTGGTGGGTGCAGCTACGCGCTGTACCAGTGCATGCTCCCCAATATTATTATTATTATTACTAGCCAACCCGCGGTGTGCCGCATAATCAGGCCGCTTTTTAAGCACAGGGAAAAAATTAACATTTGAAAAATCCGTAATTTAATAAACCACCAAGAAAAGTAACATTGTAACAAGATAGATAGATAGATAGATAGATAGATAGATAGATAGATAGATAGATAGATAGATAGATAGATAGATAGATAGATAGATAGATAGATAGATAGATAGATAGATAGATACTTTATTAATCCCAATGGGAAATTCACAATGCACGGTACAAACCAACATACAATTGTCTGTGACTGAAAACTGGAGGACCGCCGTCGCGACTTCTCCTCTCGCTCGGGCTCGTCCGGCGTGGAGGGCGGAACGGGAGGAGAGGGGATGGACGCCATGCTAGTCTGCTGATTTCTCGCTCAGTATGCACTGCCTGCTCATGTGCCCACCCCCAACTCGTCACCTGAGTCGTTTTCGTCTTTGCACAGTCTACATGCACCTGTGAGTCACGTTGACTGTTCATTTTCCAAACAGCGCCTCATTCGCTTTTGTCTCTGGTACAGTCCAAATGCACCTCTGCGCCACGTAGACTTTTCATTGTTCTTTGCGGTTCTGGCTGCTTTTCTATATATAACCCGACCATGGAAGTAGCGAGGGGGTGGGGGGGGGGTGTATAAAGGGCAGGGACATAATCAGTGCGAGCGTATGACCCGCACTTACTGGGAATTCCTCGTTCGTGGGGAACAAATGCAAGCCCCGGTTTCCAGAACGAATGGGGTTCAACGGCTCACCCACGCCTCTCTGCGCCGTGTAGACACACGTTGATCCATTCAGTGTAGCGTGCGTGCAGTTTACCTGATGCAGGAATCTGTATAACATTGAAAGAAGTGTTGTTTCCATGAAATACATTTGAAGCGGTGGCATGAGGACCATCTAAGAAGACGCATGTTTGTCTCGGATGCGAATTGCTGTATGTAGCGTGTAAAACAGTTTCTGGTGCATGCGGTCGTGCGTCGTAACCGAAAAGTCAACATGGCTCAGAGGTGCATGTGGACTGTAGCTCAAACGAACATAAATGACAGCGTGTTTTCCAAGGCGTTGCGTCCGAGTTGGTGGGCGTGGCTCTGAGATTTGTCGTCGTATCCAATGGTCTTAGAGTTGGTGGGTGTGGCTGTCTTGTGTGCTTTCCATGGGTAGCTACTTGTTGGCGGCTTAGTGAATTATATATATAGATTATTATTATTATTATTATTATTATTATTATTATTATTATTATTATTATTATTATTATTATTATTCACCTAGAATTAGTCTTTTATGGGACAAAAGCTCAAAAACCTGCTTAATATCCTCACGTACGGTGCTCCATCATGCTGGAAAAGGCATTGTTGGTTACCAAACTGTTCTTGGATGGTTGGGAGAAGTTGCTCTCAGAGGATGTTTAGCTCCCAGTCTTTATTCCAGGCTCGGGATCGGGGCACAACCAGTGCAGAGTTTGCTCAGAAATGGCAGCAGACAGGTGTGAGGGAGGCAAAGACTTTTGGAGGATGGCCTGGTGGGTGTCAAGAAGGACAGCAAAGAAGCCACCAAGAATAACATCAGGGACAGACTGATATTCTGGGATTGGACTGTGGAGGACTGCTGAGGTAAATTCATTTTCTCTGATGAATCCCCTTTCCGATTGTTTGGGGTATCCGGAAAAAAGAAAAGGTGAGTGCCACTACCATCAGTCCTGTGTCAGGCCAACAGTAAAGCATCTGGAGACCATTCACCACGTCGTGTGGGGTTGCTTCTCAGCCAAGGGAGTGCAGGGCTCACTCACAATTTGGCATAGGAACACAGCCATGAATAAAGAATGGGACCAAAAACATCCTCCAAGAGCAACTTCTCCACAAAAATACGACAACAGTTTGGTGACCAGTGTGATGGAGCACCGGGCCATAAGACAAAGTGGGAACAAAACATTGGAATTTTGGGGTCCATGGCCTAGAAACTCCCTATTGAGAACTTGTGGTCAATCCTCAAGAGGCGGGTAAACAAACACAACCCCACCAATTCTGATTCTGCAAGAATGGGCGGCTACCATCATTCAGGATTGGGCACAGAAGTTGATTGCCAGCCTGCCACAGCGAATTGCAGAGATCTTGAAATAGAAAGAAGGGCCAACCATGCAAAAGTGGACTCGTTGTCAATAAAAGCCTTTGAAACGTCTGAAATGCTTGTCATTCTACTTCAGTCTACCAAAGAAACATCTGACAGAAAGATCTACGAACACTGAAGCACTTGGGTTATTCTCAAAACTCCTTTTGAAAACATTCATTTGTTTTAGGTAGTCCCTCAAGAAATTGATTAGAGGGGACTGTTTCTCACCTTTTGGAATTTGCACCACTCCTGCAACTTTTCAGAAGTAGATTCAAATATAAAATGATCTTTTCATCCCATCCCATGACATTCAACGTCTACAGGAAGCATTACACAGACTGCAGAAGACTGGTATAGGAGTGAAGAAGACAAGGTCCAGGTTCATGGGAAAGATTCTTTAGACAAATCACATAAAATGTTCAGTTTGTTTACCGTGGACCACCCCCTTTATTTTTTTTTTGAATGTGGTGACTCTGATCAAGACCTTCCAACAAAGGAGCTCCTTGCTTGCCGGTGATGTGCTGCTCTGTTCTGTAGCTTTCACCCGGGCTGTTCACTTAATCATAAAGGTAATGAAGGATTTCTGAAAGATTTATAAGCTTAAGATAAACTTCAGTAAAAGTATGATTATTCCCTATGAACATTCCCGCTCATTAGTCTCAATTTGAGCAATTTCCTTCCATCGTGGGATGCAGATTTAAATATTTAGGTGGTCACAATTTAAACAAACCATCAAAGTTTTATCCAAGCAAAATTGTATTCTCCTTCTGGGGCTCATTAAAGAGAATGTTCCAATTGGTTCAATATACAAGAGTTATTTTGGTAGAAGGAATGGAAGCACATTGGATGAATTATTTCCAAAAACTTTATAAATGTCTCATCTCATTTTTCTAGTGAGTGTCACAATGGCAGCAGGCCAAGCTGGTTAGCCCTGATGTTTCTGTCCCAAGTTGCAGATTCCAACTCTCAGAATCCTCAAGAAAAATAGAAAAAAGGCGAAATCAAGACTTGGGACAGCACTGCGACCCCATATATTGTGAAGGCGATAACAAATAATGCTTTTCCGCTGAAAGGAATGCCTCTGAAGACACGAGTCTGAAATTAGACTATCCAAGATGGCGACACTTCCAGTTAAATACAGGCCTGGCAGGAAAGAGTCGGGTCCTGATGGACACGTGACGTCAGAGGTGGTGAGGCTGTCAATCATCCTGTCTGCAGAGGGAGGAAGAGAAGAGGAGTTAGACATACAAGCACCACCTTGTGGATTGGCGAGGAATTACCACCACTGGAGTCTGTCCCAAGCTGCAGATTCCAACTCTCAAAATCCTCAAGAAAAATAGAGGATAGAGGAAAAAAGGCGAAATCAAGATTTGGGACAGCACTGTGACCCCATATATTGTGAAAGTGAAAACAAATAATGCTTTTCCGCTGAAAGGAATGGTTCTGAAGACACGAGTCTGAAATTAGACTATCCAAGATGGCGACACTTCCGGTTAAATACAGGCCTGGCAGGAAAGAGGCGGGTCCTGATGGACATGTGACGTTAGAGGTGGTGAGGCTGTCAATCATCCTGTCTGCAGAGGGAGGAAGAGAAGAGGAGTTAGACATACAAGCACCACCTTGTGGATTGCCGAGGAATAATCACCATTGGAGTCTGTCACATGTGTGACATTCTCTGTGCCAGTTGTCATTCCTTGAATTAAAAGTCTTTGTCCAAGTTGTACCCTCTAGCCTGTAAGAGGCCTCTGCAAAGATGTCAGTGCAACTGTGATGATTTACACCTTTGTTATATCAGATGAAGCACAGGCTGGTCCTGGAACGAACAGTTCAGCCACTTAATTTGGATTATAAGTGGCTGGCACAGCTGGATGTCTTTTAATTCTGGAATTGTACTGTCTTAACAAGCCTGATGTGCCCCACATTGTCTATGAGAATGGGCAGTGCCCACTTTGTCCTACACTGTACTGTTCTCGAGATTCTGAAGGGTCCCATTTCCGTTTCTCCTTTGTGCTCCTCTGAGACAAACACAAGATTTACTTCTTCCTGTCTCGATAGCTCCACTTAGTGTCATTGTGACATTCCCGTAATCCACTTTCTCTTTTTTTTTTGGGGGGGGGGCAGTGATATTCGTAAATGTAATGACATTTCCATAATAACTGATTCAGAAATAATCAGTAAAAAGCACCTGCAAACAAGCTCTGAATGGGCCCAGCTAGAGAATGGCTTGCCATTATTTGCAATGAAGAAATATCTTAAATTAATTTTGTTAGAATTTTACGGCTTAAACATAAATCACACAAAGGATGTGTACAGTACATAAATTCAAGCTTTTAGTATTCCACAGTGGGGATAATAATCACAAAATGAAATCTGGGCGCTTTAGATCGGGGTGGGGTGCAAGATGGCATTTCAGGGAGTGCGACAAAGAGGAAGGCTGCGTCACAATTTTTCAACGTTTGGGTTACCAGGGTGGAGTCGGTGTCTTACAGTGTGCCGTCATTTGTAGGTCACTTATCAGTTAGTGCACCCATTCAATGTGAATGAGCCTCAGAAGTGTGCATCTCACGGGTTCCTTTGCTGCTGTTCGTAAAGGCGAATAACTTACTTTAAGAGAATGAAATTTGGACCTTGCAATGATCCATAGAAAATGGTGAGGTCTAGTGTGGATTTCGGTGCAAGACCTGATCATGAAAACGTCACTGATTCTGAGGTTTGATTGACATTTTTGCCCTAGGGGGCAAGGGGGACTGAATTGGATGCATCTTCTGCTGCTCACACTCATCCTGGGTGGTCCTGGCAGTAGCATAGCACTTTGAACCGTGCGCCACATCTGTTTTTGAATTGAAAGAGCAGGTGCCATCAGGGGACAGAGTTCGTCGACCTGGTTTTGTGCCTTAGTGGAGCACTGGCCCCCATTGCTTTCATGGCGGGTCTCCAATCCCCTGTGATGGAACTGGACCATCAGTGAACACCCAAACCCCAAACACAATTACACATAGTTCCGGGTTCAAATAGAGGAGTGTTTATTCAACACAATACCTCCAGACGTTGACAAAAGCACTTGTTTTCTCTCTCGCTCTGCCACCCTGCTCTCCTCCAGTCGAGTGTTGCCTTCTTTCCTCCCAGTTCTGACTCACCTGGATAAGGGAGTGCAGTCCCTTTTATTGAGGACCTGGGAGAACTGCCCGATGGAAGAACTTCCGGGTCATATAGTTGTCCTGTATTCTGGGGAGCGCATCTCCCTTGCGGCACCCACGGACCCCAGCAGGGCTGTGCTGCCGGACTACAAATCCCAGCATTCCCTTATTGTTCTCAAATGGGTGCAGAAATGGAGGGCTGCTGCCATCTAGCACTTGGGGGGATTAAACATCCTTCTGAAACATTTCTTCCCTGATGTCTTCTTTTGTCCCGGCCTGGGAAGGTCTTAAGCACATGTCCAGTCAGGACGCCTATCCATTTACTTGCAGTTTCCCGTCCAGGTAAGGAATCGTCCCCTCTACTAGCTAAAATTAAATCTTTTGGGATACTTGTCCACCCAGTTGTGGCTTCCTGTTCAGGTAAGGAACCTTCCCCTCTCCTGCTAGGGATGCCCTTCCATTCCATGTGGTACTCACACCCCCAAAACCCTTTGATTATTGATGGTGTGTCATTTCCTTAGGGTGCTTGATGCTTCGTGGGATACCCCAACCACAAATTCGTCAACTGAGTGTGTAAACTTTACAGGGGGGACAGATTTACAAGATTATTGAGATTTATAAAGGTGAAATGCTCAATTTATATTTCAATGAAAAGCTTGTTTTTTGTCGTTCAATTTGTTCACCAGCAGCACTGTGTACAGTTCAAAAATTAGAAATTTGATTTCTTTATCTTCAAATGTGATACGATTTTTATAGGGGGGTGCGAACATAAATCACACATTTTCAAGGGGTGTCCAGAAATGGTTGGGAACCACTGGCCCAAATAATTCAAAAAGTTCAAATTGCCAAATTTGGAGTCCGGTAAAATTAATAAATGTAACATGTCAAATTTTTCTGCTCCTATGTATTGTGATCTATACCTTCATTGGTAGAAATTCTGAAAAGAGTTTTACATAAAAAATGTTACTTTGTCCCTTAAAAATAAATAAATGGTATGCCTATGATGAGTGGGCTGTGGTTTTAGGCTAATATCTCTATTGTATAAAAAAATCCTGGGATGAGACAAGACTTTTGTCAAGAGACTTTTTCAAGTACTACGAGACGAGACTTTGGCCATGAGATTTTGTCAAGTCCCGCCCCCCTCTCAACCATTTCCAGTTAACGGCCCACTCCCCGCGGTCCTCTCACCTCTCATTGGTGTGAATGCTTTTGTCAGACACACTTCCTGCTCTCTCAGCTCTTATAAATTTTTAAGTTTTCCTTACTTTAAGTTCCTAATAAAAGAAGACGTATTATGTCCAAATCTTATTGAAGAATTTCATCCCGAGGGGTTATCAACAGAAGGAATGAGTACTCAGGCAATCCTAGCACCGAGAAACAATGAAGTCAAATGAATTAATGTGAAAATTGTCGATCGGTTACACGGCAAATTGCTTAAATGCGTATCAACAGACTCTGCTGAAACAGTTGGTGGTGATGGTGCAAAAGATGAAAACATCAACTTACAATATCATGAAGAATATCTACAACCGTTAACACCGTCCAGTCTTCCACTGTCCAAATGACTGTTGAAAGAAGGATGTATTGTAATGCTATTGCATAATTTATGTCTGAGTGATGGGCTAGATAGATAGATAGATAGATAGATAGATAGATAGATAGATAGATAGATAGATAGATAGATAGATAGATAGATAGATAGATAGATAGATAGATAGATAGATAGATAGATAGATAGATAGATAGATAGATAGATAGATAGATAGATAGATAGATAGAATCAAAATTCAATGCGATATTGACGAAAAGTGAATTTAAAAAATTGTTTTAACTGAAGTTTTACAGTAAAAGTGTAAGTTTAAAAAGTATTTGCGTGTGAATTTCAAAGCCAAACAGAACAAAATTGTATAACACAACAAATACCTTTCTTTTCTTCTTCTTCTTTCAGCTGCTCCCGTTAGGGGTTGCCACAGCGGATCATCTTCTTCCATATCTTCCTGTCCTCGTCATCTTGCTCTGTCACACCCATCATCTGCATGTCCTCTCTCACCACATCCATAAACCTTCTCTTAGGCCTTCCTCTTCTCCTCTTACCCGGCAGCTCTATCCTTAGCACCCTTCTCTCATTATACCCCTCATCTCTCCTCTGCACATGTCCAAACCAATTCAATCTCGCCCCTCTGACTTTGTCTCCCAGCCATCCAACTTGAGCTGACCCTCTAATGTCCTCATTTCTAATCCTCAAAGTTCCTACCCTCAGTTCCACTCTCTTTACTTTCCTCCTCTTCTCCTGCCTCCGGACACGTCTCCCCCCTTTTCTTCTCCTTCTTTTTCTTCAGCCAATAGTAGTTCAGTTTCCGCCAGCACCCTGTTGGCTAACAGTACTGGTGGCAGTCGTTGTTAACCCGGGGCTCCATCCGGTATGGAAATTTGTATTGTTGTCCGCATATTGATTTGGCAAAATTTTACACCAGATGCCCTTCCTGACGTGCAGATCCCTAGCCTCAGATGTCACCGGCGGCTGCACAGGACTTTGATCAGGTGGTGGTGGTCCAGAGAAGAACCAGAAAAGAAAATATAGAAAAGTAAAGATTAATAAAAATCGCAGGTTTGTGGTTAAAGATGAAGAGGAAGAAGAAGAAGAAGAAGAAGAAGAAGAAGAAGAAGAAGAAGAAGAAGAAGAAGAAGAAGAAGAAGAAGAAGAAGAAGAAGAAGAAGAAAAATGAAGATGCCGGTGCTAACATAGGTTTACTTCTGGAAGTCTTTACTTTAACATTACTATTTTTTATTGTACCATCCATCCATCCATCCATTATCCAACCCACTATATCCTAACTACAGGGTCAAGGAGGTATGCTGGAGCCAATCCAAGCCAACACAGGGTGCAAGGCAGTAAACAAACCCCGGGGAAGGCGCCAGCCCACCGCAGTTTTAATTGTACCAGAAAATAAAATTAAAGATGAATAAAAAATTCAGGTTTGTGAGAAAAGATGACCAGAAATAAGAAGAAGAAGAAAAAGAAAAACTAAGATTCTGGTTCTAAAATAGGTTTACTTCTGGAAGTCTTTACTTTAAGTTAATCATTTTTATTGTCCCAGAAAAGAAAACAAAAGAAAAGTAAAGATTAATACAAATTCCGGATTGGTGGGAAAAGATGAAGAGAAAAAAGAAGAAGAAGATTCTGGTGCTATCACTGGTTCACTTCTAGAAGGCTTTACTTTAAAATGATTATTTTTTATTGTCCATTTTGCTTAGCTAGTGACGTGGCCACGTCTCTCATTGCCACGTCAGTCCCTTCAAGAATTATCCAGAAATACACAGCTCTTGACTTCTTTGTATGACACCATGGTGTAACGGTGTATAGGTTGGCAGGTGCATTTCCGGGTCATTAACATAAAAATCTAAATTGTGAGTGAGTGAGTGAGTCTATTTTTGTGAACAATTAACTTAAATACGAATACAGAAAAAGAGTGAAGAAATTACAAGATTGTGAAGATTAAACAACACTAACAATAATGCTCGCCACCCATCCCACATCCATGAGGGACAATGACAAACATAAATGGAGAAAGTGACTAAAATTGGGGCTTGGATGACAAATCATAAAGGAGCAGCCGTCCACAGTCTGAAGACGAAAGTCAGCCAGATAGGTACGTTGCAGGCCACCATAGCCACCAGATAGTCCATCACACATGAGTTTGATGACTGAAAGCCCCGTCCTGATGTTGGAGCCCAACACCATGTTAAATCTTATTGCCCAGAATTCAAGACAAGTTCGGCTAAAGAAAGATTTAAAAGAGTCAGCAGAGACAGAAGAGGGAAATTTCTGAATTTCCAAGTCCAAGTTTAGCAGCAACGGTACTCACAGAGATCAACCTCTACTGGACTGGGCTGAGAGAGAGAGACTGTGGAAGGGTCTCGGAGAAGACAAATATGAAATGAGAGGGGAATCTGGACAGAGAGGGAATTCAAAACAGCAAGGCAATAGGTAGTAACATGGAGGTGTTTAGGAGAGATGGCAGTCGAGTTTTTAAGCAGATTGTTTAATAGAATCTTGATAAGTTAGAGGAGGCCTGAGGAGTGGAGAAGAAGTGTACTGGTGGGCCGATATTTAAGAATAAGGGGGTTGTGCAGGACTGTAGTAATTACAGGGGGATAATATTGATGAGCCACAGCATGAAGTTATGGGAAAGAGTAGTGGAAGCTTGGTTAAGAAGTGAGGTGATGATCAGTGAGCAGCAGAATGGTTTCATGCCAGGAAAGAGCACCACAGATGTGATGTTTGCTCTGAGGGTATTAATGGAGAAGTTTAATGAAGGCCAGAAGGAGTTGCATTGCGTCTTTGTGGACCTGGAGAAAGCATATGACAGGGTGACTGAGCGGAGCTGTGGTATTGTATGAGGAAGTCAGGAGTGGCAGAGAAGTACGTAAGAGTGGTACAGAATATGTACGAGGGAAGTGTGACTGTGGTGAGGTCTGCAGTAGGAGTGATGGAGGTGGGATTACATCAGGTATCATCTCTGAGTCCTTTCTTATTTGCAATGGTGATGGACAGGTTGACAGACGAGATTAGACAGGAGTCCCCGTGGACTGTGATGTTTGTTGATGACATTGTGATCTGCAGCGATAGTAGGGAGCAGGTGGAGGAGACCATGGAGAGGTGGGGATGTCAGAGGAGAGGAATGAAGGTTAATAGGAACACCACGACAGAATACATGTGTGTAAATGAGAGGGAGGTCAGTGGAATGGTGAGGATGCAGGGAGTAGAGTTGGTGAAGGTGGATGAGTTTAAATATTTGGGATCAACAGTACAGAGTAATGGGCATTGTGGAAGAGAAGTGAAGAAGAGAGTGCAGGCAGGGTGGAGTGGGTGGAGAAGAGTGTCAGGAGTGACTTGTGACAGACGGGTATCAGCGAGAGTGAAAGGGAAGGTCTACAGGACGGTAGTGAGACCAGCTGTGTTATATGGGCTGGAGATGGTGGCACAGGAGACAGAGCTGGAGGTCGCAGAATTAAAGATGCTGAGATTTGCATTGGGTGTGACGAGGATGGACAAGATTAGAAATGAGGACATTAGAGGGTCAACTCAAGTTGGATGGTTGGGAGACAAAGTCAGAGAGGTGAGATTGCGTTGGTTTGGACATGTGCGGAGGAGAGATGCTGAGTATATTGGGAGAAGGGTACTAAGGATAGAGCTGACAGGGAAGAGGAAAAGAGGAAGGCCTAAGAGAAAGTTATTGGATGTGGTGAGACAGGACATGCAGGTGGTGGGTGTGACAGAGCATGATACAGAGGACAGAAAGATATGGAAGAAGATGATACGCTGTGGCAACCCCTAACAGGAGTAGGCGAAAGAAGAAGAAGAAGAAGAAGAAGAAGAAGAAGAAGAAGAAGAAGAAAACAATAGGTAGTAATAATGGGACCATTTCAAAACTAAAGTAAGAAGGTTCCGGAGACATTTAAGGAGCGGAAGTAACACTGGGGATCAGAGGATAGACAAATAGCAAAACATATACGTTGGGTAAGACACAAGTAATGGACAAAATTAAACAGAGAATGCTGATGATTGGGGTTCTTGGAGAACCTTTAATGTCTGGTACACGCATACATCTTACCAACAGATTGGTTTGATTCTTTATCTGATGGGGTCATATTCCATGATGTCAGGTATTGTGTGGGTAGAAGTGGGTGTTGTTGATATAAACAATATGGCCACAACCATGAAAACGAGTATATAATGGTGGTGCCCATGATAAAAATCTGTACCCACATGATGCTGAGATATCACCCCCTTCCTAAAAGAAATAACAACAGACAATAAGCAGAAAAATGAACTGCACACCTTAAAAAATTTGCAGATGGGCCACACTCCTAGGCCGTATTAAGACCCCAACAGATGACTTAAGCACTGCAAGAATAGGTTACTTGATTGAGCTTGGTGGGTGGGGAGGTCCCCTTGGTCATGTTTGACTCGTGTATACTCCGTCGTTTCATCAAGGAGGGGAGGCTCCCTTTGGACACTTTGACTCACAGATAGTTTGAGTCCCCCTTATTCATTAAAATTCACAGATACTTGTTTGTTTCAGTGAGTTGGGGGGGGGGGTCCCCTTGGTCATTTTCACTTGTGGAAACTCGATCATTTCATGTATGGGTTTGGTCCCCCTTGCTCATTTTGATTTGCAGGTACTTGTTTGTTTCTTTGAGTGGAGGGGGTCCCTTGGTCATTTCATCTGATAGATACTCAACTATTACATATGGCGGCGGATTTGGTCCCCCCTTGTATGTTTCAGTTCATGGATACTCTTTGATTACATCGGGCAGGTGGGGGACCATGTTGGTCCTTTCAAATCACAGATACTCCATCGTTTCGTAAGGTGGGAGAGTTTGGGAGCCCCTTGGTCATTTCTACTTGTGGGTACTCAGTCTTTACATTGGGCAGGAGGGTTTGGATCCCCCTTGGACATTTTGACTCACAGATACTCAATCATTTCATTGGGCGATAGATTTTGAGTATCCCTTATTCATTAAGATTCACGGATACTTGTTTGTTTCACTGTTGGGGAGAGGGTTGAGTTGGGGAGGGGGTCCCCTTGGTCATGTTGACTTGTGAATACTCATTTGTTTCATGTATGGGCTGGGTCCTCCCTGTTCATTTTGATTTGCGATACTTGTTTGTTTGTTTGTTCAAGTCGAAGGGGCTTATGTCCCCTTGGTCATTTCATCTGATAGATACTCCAATCATTACATAAGGTGGTGAGATTTGGTTTTTCCCTTGCATGTTTCAATTCATGGATACTCGTTCATTTCATTGAGAGGGTGGGGTACTGTTGGTCCTTTTGACTTGCAGATACTCGATCAGTTCATAAAGTGGGAGGGTTTGGCACTCCCTTGGTCATTTCTAGTCAGGGGTACTCAATTGTTACATTAGGCAGGAAGGTTTGTGCCCCCCTTAGTGATTTTGACTTGCAGATACTCAATTGTTTCATATATGGTTTGGGTTCCCTTGCTCATTTTGATTTGCGGCTACTTGTTCGTGTTTTTGAGTGGAGGGGGTCCCTTGGTCATTTTTTCTGATAGATACTCAATCGTTACATAAGGCAGTAGGGTTTGGTTCATCCCTTGCATATTTCAGTTCACGGATACTCGTTCATTTTATCAAGTGAGTGGTTGGGGGGTTGCATGTTTGTCCTTTTGAATCACAGATACTCCATCGTTTCATAAGGTTGGAGAGTTTAGGACCCCCTTAGTCATTTCTACTTGTGGGTACTTGATCTTTACATTGGGCAGGAGGGTTTGGATCCCCCTTTAGTCATTTCGACTGCAAGATGCTGGATCGTTTCATCGGAAGGGTGGAGGGTATCATTTAAAAGGTCCCTTGCTGATGGTAGATCTGCTGGCCACCCCATAATTCTTGAGAGCAGTTGCCTCATACGGCACCTCAAAAGACTAATTAAAATAACAAACAGATACGGTGTGTAACCCCGTAAAGAAGAGCCTGCCACCCACGTCATTGTGCTGCTGCTCCGATGACAATACGAACAGCACACACTACTGCATATCAATGAGGCTGTTTTCTCAGCGGGTAAGACATTTCTGCCAATGTAAAAACCCATTGACTTTTAAATATTCATTTCTTGGCAGTGCGGTATCACCTTCTGAGCAAGCACTGCTCACCATGAATATTTAATAGATATTTACTTATAGATTATGTAAGGTAGGATGAAAGTATGTGTAATGAGAACCTAAAGCAAGTAAAGGGTATTTTTTTTGTTTCCTTTGTTAACTGCATTTCTTTTTAAAATATAAATCCTGAACCATGGGTCTTAGATCTTATTAGTAATTAGAGGGCAATCCCATCCATTTTCTAAAGCTTGATGCCGATGTGTTGCAAAATTAAAACAACAAAGTATAGAGTTGTTAAATAATAATTGAATCACCCCTTTGGGGAAAGAAAAAAGGACCATACTGACTGAGTGGACCACTACGGGAAGTTTCCTACCTTTGAAAGCTGGCACTGTTTTCCTGATGTTTCTCTGCCATCTTGTGGCAGACTTTCTATACACTTTCAGCCTGACCACCATATTCTGCTTTTATTAAAGGCATGAAAATAAAAATTAAAGAAACAATAACAACGTACGGTGTCCTCCATGATGTTTGGGACTCAGACCCATTTCTCCTTGATGTCCCCCTCAGCTCTACAGTTTCAAATTACAAATCACACAATTCAGACATTACGATTAAAATGCACACTGCAGACTTTCATTTGAGGGGATTTGAATACATGTCGGTCACACGACACTTATTATACATGGCCCCCTATTTGGCCCCCTATTATCTATTAAAGCCGTCACATTAAGGACTTTGTCACATGTCCCTCACATGCAGTGACTGCTTGAAGTCAGCGATTCACAGACATCAGCAGGTGCTGAGGGTCTCCTCTGGTGATGCTCTGCTAAGCCTCTAATGTCTCCATCTTCATCTCCTGCTTGTTTCGGTGGGGCTTGTCCCCATAACTTTTCTCTTCCACATATGGAAGGCCTGCTGGATTGGTTTAAAAGCAGGTGACTGGCTTGGCCATTCAAGAATTTTCCATGTTTTAGCTTTGATAAACTCCTGTGGAAGAGAGGTGAAAAAGAGAGTGCAGGCAGGGTGGAGTGGCTGGAGAAGAGTTTCAGGAGTGATACGTGACAGACGGGTATCAGCAAGAGTGAAAGAGAAGGTCTATAGGATGGTAGGGAGACCAGCTATGTTATATGGGTTGGAGACGGTGGCACAGGAGACAGAGCTGGAGGTGGCAGAGTTAAAGATGCTAAGATTTGCATTGGGTGTGACGAGGATGGACAGGATTAGAAATGAGGACATTAGAGGTTCATCTCAAGTGGGACGGTGAGATTGCGTTGGTTTGGACATGTGCAGTGGAGAGATGCTGAGTATATTGGGAGAAGGGTGCTAAGGATAGAGCTGCCAGGTAAGAGGAAAAGAGGAAGGACGAAGAGGTGGTTTATGGATGTGCTGAGAGGGGACTTGCAGGTGATGGGTGTGACAGAACAAGATGGAGAAGACAGGACAATATGGAAGAAGAGGATCCGCTCTCGCAACTCCATAACAGGAGCAGCTGAAAGAAGAAGAAGAAGAAGAAGAAGGGTCTGTAAAACACATTGAGAGGGGCAGAATTGAGAACGGAGGTTGGCAGCTCGTTCCACTAACCAGATATTGTTTAATAAAGGCTGATCTGTGGCTGGAAGTCAGATATGGATGAGATCATTGTCATCATTCTGTGTCAGTATGTGCTTGACACTTTCCTGGTAGATGATGAGCACCCGTGATATTTAGCCATGGTGTACAGTTTGAATACTAGGATAAATTAAATTGTTTTACAAACAGTTACATTAAGTCTTTGCCCTTCTTATTGAACATTGAGTTTAGTGTTTTATCAGGAAGTTCTGTTTTGGCTGTGCTTGGGACCTTAACCTGGCACAGGATGAGCACCCGTGATATTTAACCATGGTGTACAATTTGAATTTTAGAATAAATAAAATTGCTTAACAGAAGATGACATCAAGTCTTTTTGCTTCTTATTGAAAACCGAGTCGTGTTTTTCAGGAAGTTCTGTTTTGGCTGTGCTGTGGTCCAAGTCCTGCTTCAAATGAATTGTTATGAAGTTGTGGTGTCAGATAAGATCTTGAGGTTGAGCTCTAGCTGTGCTGTGGCCCTCTTGTGCTTCACAGATTGTTTTCAGAAGGCTCACTTGTGGCTGTGCTGTGGTGCAGTTCTGTCCCATAACATACCTGAGATCCTTAATAAAGGATGACCTGTGGCTGTGACTTCTGTGGATGAGTTCATCGTCATCATTCTGCATTGGTATGTGCTTGGGACCATCCAGGTAGACGATGAGCACCAGTGATATTTTACCATGGTGTACAGTTTGAATTTTATAATAAATAAAATTGCTTAACAGAAGGTGACATCCAGTCTTTGCCTTTCTTATTGAAAACCAAGTCTAGTGTTTTATCAGGAAGTTCTGTTTTGGCTGTGCTGCGGTCCAAGTCCTGCTTCCTGTTCAAACAACATGTTCAAATGTTATGAAGTTGTAGTGTCAGGTGAGGTCTTATTGTGGTTGAGCTATGAGTGTGCTGTGGCCCTCATGTGCTTCTCAGATTGTCTTTAGAAGGCTCACTTGTGGCTGTGTTGTGGCCCAGTTGTGTCCCATAACATACCTGAGATGTGGTGTAATAAAGGATGACCTGTGGCTGTGACTTCTATGGATGAGATCATTGTCATCATTCTGTGTCGATAAGTGCTTGGGACTTTCCTGGTACAGGATGAGCACCAGTGATATTTTACCATAGTGTTAAGATTTGGCCCATAGGACACCTGAGATGTGGTTTAATAAAGGTTGATCTGTAGCTCTGTTCTGAACATCAGATATGGAGGAGTTCATCATCATCACTCTACTGTGGGAGCAAATGAGTTCAATGGCTAAAAATCCGAGAGGTGCCTCATTCAGAAAACTGTCAAGGTCCAAGCATGCACAGCTCTGGACAAGGAGTAGGCTGTAAATTCCATATGCATACTTCAAGTTGACAACTCAAGGAAGAGCCATCAGCTGTGTGTGAGGTGACCATGTGAGGTGCTGCAAAGTTTCGAGGGCCCTGTATGAGGAATGGACTTTAACCAATTAGAAGAAAGGAGATAAAAGGTACATCACGTGATTTTTGTGGTTTAACAAATCAGTCAAGTATTATCAGGGTGCCTTATTTTTGTAGCCAATAAGATGTATTCTTTTATTATATTTTAACTGAGATATGCAAATCTGTTATGTGAGCCAAGGGTCTGAGTCAGGGCGGCCCCCTTTGTTCCTTGATAAGCCCTCCTGTTAATCTGTTAACTACAGGGATCTCCCTTTTCATGAAAAGAAATAAAGACAGATGATGGGATTCCTCCTGCCTGATTCTTCAGGATGATTTCTCCTATTAAATTTCTTCCACACTACAAAGGTAAGTGCTTGGGACTTTCCTGGTACAGGAACATTAAACAAAGATATTGTCTGTTATACCTGCATTGTTATCACTCTTTAATTTAATATTGTTTTTTATCAATATGCTGCTGCTGGAGTATGGGAATTTCCCCTTGGGATTAATAAAACATCGATCTATCTATCTATCGATCTAGCTATCGAGCGAGCGAGCGAGCTATCTAGCTATCTATCTATCTATCTATCTATCGATCTAGCTATCTATCTATCTATCGTATCTATCTATCTATCTATCTATCTATCTATCTATCTATATATAGTGCCTTTCACATCTATCTATCTATCTACTACTATCTATCTATCTATCTATCTATCTATCTATCTATCTATCTATCTATCTATCTATCTATCTATCTATCTATCTATCTATCTATCTATCTATCTATCTATCTATCTATCTATCTATCTATCTATCTATTATCTATCTATCTATCAGATTTGGCCCATAGCACACCTGAGATATGGTTTAATAAAGTCTGACTTGTGGCTCTGTACTAGAAGTCAGATATGGAGGAGTTGGTCATCATCATTCTGCGTCGGTAAGTGCTTGGGATCTTCCTGGTACAGGATGAGCACCCTCGATATTTGGCCATGGTGTTATGATTTGGCCCATACCACACCCGAGATATGGTTTAATAAAGGCTGATCTTTGGCTCTGTATTGGAAGTTAACTATGGAGGAGTCTGTGGCTGTATGTTGGCCAAATGAAAGAGGACATCACGGACCATCGCTCCTTTGCTACCTGCTGGTTGATTTGTATTTCTTCCTGATGTCCATGATTCAAATTCACAACTGATCAATCGTCATTTTTCCTCCTCTTTGGCTTTGAAGTAGCTCTAAATAACCAAGTGCTTCTTCAAGTATTCATTTACCAGTCCCTAAAACTGATTATACAGGCCGATCCTGCAGTGGTCATTTCCCTTTATCTTGGTTTGTTGAAGGATCACCATAATTGGCAGCAACATCTGTCATCTTCTTCCAATAAACTTCTGCTCAACCTTGAAGAAAAAGTTTCTGGTAGTTATCCATCCTCAAGCTCTGTCAGAATGAAACTATTTTTATCTATTTTTTCATAGCTGTTGTTCAACACCATTGTTCTGCCTCAATCCCCTTCCAGCTGTTCTTCGATGTTGATGTATTTTCCGATGGACTTGATAACTCTGAGAATGACACAGTGTTCCAAGTGAGTGCCTCCAGCACGGCAGGGTGAGGGAGAGCAGGCAGCCATCTCTCACTGTCACCTGCTTTGTTCACAAGTGCACATCAAATCCGAAAGGCTCTGAGAGGTGAAAGAAGCTGCGATATTAAGTCTCACCGAATGCTGGGCTTTTCTAATTGCTGATTTTCTTTGACTTTTACAATAGCGCAGCCGTTCTTTTTGGTCTGACGGCAGTCATCATTTTTTGATGTCGTTTTTCGCATTCTTACGTGGATCGGGGCAAAATTACAGTACGGGTGAATCACAGATGTGTCAAAACTCCAAAAAAGCATGCTGTGTATTCAAAGTGATTATTAAATAACACAGAAAGTCATTCAATAAATGAAAACGACTTGTTAATTAGTCACTAAATCAAAGATAATTACTACTAGTAATTAGCAATTAAATATTACAGATGTATGGCAAGCCGAATGAACATTTAGAAATGCTGTATCGTAAAATGAATTCCAGATATCTTAAAATATCTTATTAAAATATTTAAAACTTGTGCACTAATATCTCAAAATCTGCTCTTTTACTTTTTAATATATCTGTAAAATGGTCCATGGTTCTTGGGTCTGATCCTCCAAATAGCTGTGAATCCCCCAAATCTCACTGAGATGGCACAGGTGGTGAACCAGCTGAGGGTAGGGAAGGCTGCAAGGATCTGTGGTATCCTGGGTGAACTTCTCCAGGCTGGTGGTCAGGCTGTCCTCCTGGCATGGCAAGCAATCTTTGCTTTCATTTGGGAGACGAGCGTCATCCCACCTGACTGGAAAACGGGGCTTGTTGTCCCTATCTGGAAAGGAAAGGGGGATCGCCTGGAGAGCGGCAGCTTCAGGGGGATAACACTGCACTTAGTGCCGGGTAAGGTCTTCACTAGGGTCGTCCTCAATAGGATCTGTGATCACCTGCTCACCTACCAGTGACAGGAGAAGTCTGATTTTATGCCTAAGTAGTCTACCATCGACCGCATCCTGGCACTGAGGGTTCTCTAGGAATGCAAACATGAATATCAGCAGAGTTTCAATGGACCCTTTGTCAATTTTCGTAAAGCAGCTGATTGAGTTGAACTATGAGACATTCTGAGACTTTGCTGGAGTCCCTCAAGGTTGATGGATATCCCGGCCGGCCTGTATACTGGTACTGTGAGTGCTGTGCAGAGTGTAGGCAGACCCTCTGTGTATTCTAGTTGATTGTGGGGTCCGTCAGGAGTCTGTTCTGCTCCTACTCCTACTGTTCAATGTTTGCATGGACTGGGTGTTCAGCAGGGTCGTGGGGTCCATCGGCTGTGAACATCTGTTGGTGAAGAAAGAGTCACTGATCTTGACTTTCAAGGAGTTCATGGAGGCTTTGATCAAGGCTCTCGAGAGACTGAGTGAGGAGTCTGAGTGTCTGGGCTTGCGAGGGTCCTGATAAAAACTAAAGAGCCAGGCCTTTAATGATGTCATGGGCACGGCCATCAGCAGTGTGTCTGTCTGCGGAGAGAGTGTTGACCTCGTCGAGAGGTTTACTTACCTCAACAGTGACATTCATGTCTCTGGTGACTCTTCCTATGAAGTCAGTAGACGGATTGGGAGAGCATGGGGGGCCATGAGGTCACTGGAAAGGGGTGTGTGGTGCTCCCGATATCTCAGCAAAAGTACAAAGGTCCAAGTCTTTAGAGCCCTGGTGCATCCTGTTTGTGAGACATGAACACTATCCAGTGACCTGAGATGAAGACTGGACTCCTTCATGTGTGTCTCTTCAGAGCATTCTTGGGTACCGTTGGTTTGACTTTGTGTTGCTCATGGAGTCCCAAATAAGGCACATGACCTGCATTGTGAGGGAGCATCAGTTACGACACTACGGCTATGTGGCACCATTACCCGAGGGTGACCCTCATTGTTGAGGACCTGAGAGGATGGACCAAGCCAAGGGGACGACCACGAGTTTCAAGCTGAGATTTAAACAATTGGGCCACAGGAGACCAGGATTCAATTGCATTACTGGAAGTGCCATTAAGCCGCGCTGCAGACAACTCCAAATGCATTAGATTGTAGAAGGAAGACTGCCGGTTGTTGACAGTGATGTATTCAGGTGTCTTCCAGAGGGAGGCAATAATTAGTTTGGCTGCCAGGGTATCCTGACAGAATAACTTGCATTCAGTAAATTTGAGTGGAAGCCTAGAAAGGTCTAAAAGAAGAAAGATTTGAGGTTACACGAAAGAAAGGAAGACAGTACATTGGAACATTAGAACAATTTAGACGAGAACAGGCCATTCAGCCCAACAAAGCTTGCCAGTCCTTTACACTTATTTTTTCCAAAAAAACATCGTCGAGTTTTGAAAGTCCCTAAAGTCCTACTGTTTACCACGCTACTTGTTCGCTTATTCCAAGTGTCTGTCATTCTTTGTGTAAAGAAAAACTTCCTAATGTTATGCAAAATTCACCCTGAACAAGTTTCCAACTGTGTCCCCGTGTTCTTCATGAACTGATTTTAAAAGAACCGTCTCGATCCACTGGACTAATTCTCTTCATCATTTTAAACACTTCAGTCAGGTCTCCTCTTAATCTTCTTTTTCTTAAACTGTAAAGATTCAGCTCTTTTAATCTTTTAGTCTTTCCTCCTAACTCATCCCCTGTAGCCCAGGAATCAGCCCAGTTGCCCAGTTGCTCTTCTCTGGACTTTCTCTAGTGCTGTTATGTCCTTTTTGTAGCCTGGAGACCAAAACTGCACCCAGGACTCCAGATGAGGCCTCACCAGTGTGTTATAAAGGTTGAGCAGACCCTCCTGTGACTTGCATTCCACACATCAAGGCGCTATATAACCTGACATTCTGTTAGCCTTCTTCATGGTTTCTGAACACTGTCTGGCAGTCTATTGTGATGAGTCCTAATTCCTTCTCATAAGGTGGACTCTTGATTTTCAGACCTCCCATTGTGTATTCAAACTTCGCATTTTTACTTCCTATGTGTAATTCTTTACATTTACTGACATTAAATTTCATCTGCCACAAATCTGGCCAAGCCTGTCTGCTGTCCAAGTTCATCTGTGATGATATAACGGATTCCAAATTATCTACTAATCCACCTATCTTGGTATCATCTGCAAACTTAACCAGCTTGTTACTTATATTCATATCTTAGTCATTTATTTATATTAAAAATAGCAGCGGCCCCAGCACTGCCCCCTGCTGGTCACCACTCTTAACATCGGCCAGTTCTGATGAGGTTCCTAGCACCATCAGCCTCTACTTTCTGTGTCTGAGCCAATTCTGCACCCACATACACACCACACCTTGAACTCCCACTTCTTTTAGTTTGATGCCCAGCCTCTCATGTGGCACCTTATCAAATGCTTTCTGAAAGTCCAAATCAATAATTTCATACACTCCACTTTGATCGTACCTTTTCGTTGCCTCCACATAGAATTCCAGCCTGTTAGTAAAACTCAACCTCCCTCTTCTGACCCCATGCTGACTGTTCAGAATTACTCATGTCCTTGCCAGGTGTTGCTCAATCTTATCCTTAATAATCCATCCATCCATCCATTATCCAACTACAGGATCACAAGGGTCTGCTGGAGCCAATCCCAGCCAACACAGGGTGCAAGGCAGGAAACAAACTCCGGGCACGGCGCCAGCCCACCGCAGTATCCTTAATAATCCTTCCATTATTTCCCCTGTGATGCATGTTAAGCTTACTAATTGTCAGTGTCTGTTAGTCCCATTGATGCCAAGCCTGTTAGAATTATTTTAAGTTAATTGGATAAGTACACTGAAAAAAGTATAACATTGATGTTGTTCATTCAACGTAAATTTTCTCTTTCCAGCAACTTAAGATTAGTCATTTAGTGTTGCAGCTTGAAATATTTGGTTTCAGATCTCAATCAAAGTAAAAAAATGTGTTTGTACCAAAGTAAATTATGGTGTGTGGAATAAACATAAAAATCCTATTTCAGTTAACCTAATATTTTAGGCTGTTCGCGTGCTGTGTGTTTGTGTGTGTGTGTTGGGCATTTGTATATTCTTCTGGTAGAACTTTCCAGCGTGCTGGCTTTCCAACTGCCAAGAAAAGACAAACCTTTCCCGAGTGGAGTGGACGCGGCTATACAGGTCTGGACATTTTCAGCAGCAGATTTTTATAACGGAGATTTTTCTGGTAAGTAACCCTGTTTCTCAACTGTTAATTTTAAGTATAAGAACTTGTAATAAAACAGAAATGTTTAATAATTTTTTGTTGTATATTTAAGATTTACACTACAAAATGCTTGTGTATTTGCACTAGAGTTTTAAATAAATGTAAAAAGTACAGCATTGGAATGTGTTATGTTCATCATATTTCTAATAGCATTAAAACAAGTTACGACCAATAAACCATTTTAAACTGTAGCAACTTAAAAAATAGATTTAATTCAGTATAAAACAAGTGAATTACATCCAATCACTCTAAAGGATTTGCCGCCACTTAAAAATTATGGGATACATAAGATAAAAAGAATTATATTGGTTCAGATTGAAAATATTAAGTGTGAATCATTACCTTAATTATTTTAAGTTGAATGGAGGTTATACTTTTATCAGCGTATAGAGCAAAGTTATATTGTTTATTTTAAATCAGTAATTATTTGTAATTTGTAATTTTCAGTTTCACTCTAACTGCTTGTGTGCAGTTTGGGTCTCCAGGCTACAAAAAGGACATAGCAGCACTAGAAAATGTCCAGAGAAGAGCAAAAAGGCTGAGTCCTGGGCTACAGGAGATGAGTTATGAGGAAAAATGAAAAGAGCTGAGCCAGTTTAATCAAAAGAAGATTAACAGGTGACATGATTGAAGTGTTTAAAATTATGAATGGAATTAGTGCAGTGGATCGGGACTGTTATTTTAAAATGAGTTCATCAAGAACACGGGGACACGGTTGGAAACTTGTGAAGGGTAAATTTCGCACAAATATTACCAAATTTTTCTTTACACAAAGAACGATAGAAACTTGGAATAAGCAACGAAGTAGTGTGGCAGACAGTAAGACATTGGGGACTTTCAAAACTCGACTTGATGTTTTTTTGGAAAAAATAAGTGGATAGGACTGGCGAGCTTTGGTGAGCTGAATGGCCTGTTCTCGACCAGAGTGTTCTAATGTTCTTATTTATGATGCTTACTGTCTAACTACTGACTTCCTGTAATTCGATTTCCTCTTCTTTAAAACTCTTTACATGAATATTCATGAGGTTAAGTTAACGTTCCTTTGAATAACAAACAGACAGATAGATAGATAGATAGATAGATAGATAGATAGATAGATAGATAGATAGATAGATAGATAGATAGATAGATAGATAGATAGATAGATAGATAGATAGATAGATAGATAGATAGATAGATAGATAGATAGATAGATAGATAGATAGATAGATAGATAGATAGATATGAAAGGCACGCTATAACAGAGCAATTTTCACGTCCCACGAGATGAGACTTTGTGCTAAGAGATTTAATCACACCCGGGGCCGGAAATAAAAGACAAAGAGTAGATGACAATGTAGAATGTCGTAAAGAGGTTCCAAAATGTCGGCGCGATACACATGCAGAGCAGGTTAGAGATTATAAAAGTAATAAAATTCGAAAGTCTCAAAAAAATGACAATAAAGATCGCATTAGTACAAACAAACGGAAATTATTACTCAGTGAAATAACGGAACAACGAAAAGAGATTGAATATATTGTTCAGATTTAAACTTTAAGTCGGAGACTTGTAGATTGTTTAATTCGTGTTGCCATCAGGGAAAGTAGTGTGTCTTCCCAATGAAGAGGCCTATCCGTGAGAATTAAAAGTTTTGTTGTTGGGTGAAAGTGAAATCCACATACACAAAGTGGCTGGTGTGTAGTGCAGGCCATTGGGTTGGCGAATGAAGTGAGCAGGGGGCAAAGTCCCCTAGTGATATATAATTTAGTGTAGTTGGAAGGATTAGATAGATAAATAGGAAAGAAACTGTACAAGTGATAGATAATTAAGGCAACATATGATAAATGGACAGATAAGAAAGGCACTATATGATAGATAGATTAGAAAGGCACTATGTAAAAGACAGATAATTGAGCATAGTTGTCAGGATTAGATGGATAGATAGATAGATAGATAGATAGATAGATAGATAGATAGATAGATAGATAGATAGATAGATAGATAGATAGATAGATAGATAGATAGATAGATAGATAGATAGATAGATAGATAGATAGATACTTTATTAATCCCAAGGGGAAAATCCCATACTCCAGCAGCAGCATACTGATAAGTAATAAGTAATATTAAATTAAAGAGTAATAAAAAATGCAGTTAAAACAGAAAATAACTTTGTATAATGTTAACATTTACTGCCACAGGTGTAATTGAAGAGTCGCATAGTTTGACTCGGCTATTCCGCGAGGAAGAGCACCTTGTACTTTAAACCATTTTTGTTACAATTCAATGTAAATTTACACATTATCCCTTTAAATTTTTATTTGTATTTTCCATTCCTGTCCCAATTTATTTATTTATTTATTTTGTAATTGAGATTGTAATTATGCCTCCATATCCACTGGTTCCATTTTAAAAAAGAAATCTCAAGACTGACAGGTGGTTATGTGACATTCCAATATGTGACTTATTTTCATCAAAAGCAAGCATGTATATTTTTTTAAATTTTTGTTTAGCTGAGAATTGAGGGATAAGAAGACTTTCAGTTAGCTGCAGAATCTTAACTTGGTCCTGCAGTTTTCAGTACAGCCACTAAGAGGAGCCCACGCACTTTAATAAAGGACTTCACCTGTCAGGTTTCTTTTTTTATTATTTTTAGTAGATTACAGCCATTAGTTCAGAACAGGGTCGTGCTGTGCTGGGGGTACTGAAGCCTATCCAAGGTGGCATAGGGTGCAAGGCAGGAACAAACCCCGGACAGGGTGCCAGTCCATCGCAGGCCAATCACACACACACACACACACACACACACACGAGAGATGATTTACTATCACCAGCCCACCTAACCAGCATGTCTTTGGACAGTGGGAGGAAACCAGAGTGCACTCACATCTGACATTTTCTAAAGCACCTTTTCCCAAATTTCACTGTACACTCCTCTACTGCAGAAAATAAAAATGTTTTGACATAATTTTTGTTCAAGATATTTATACATTTTATTTATTTTTTTACTCTTATCGCACAATGGGTATTACAGCCATCTTAAGGGTTCCAGTGTCCTGGGTTTGAATGCCAAATCCAAATGTCGTCTTTGGAGTTTTGTACATTCTCCCTGTGTCTCTGTGAGTTTTCCTCCCATCACTCCTCACATCATCAGATAATGTACAGGTTAAGATAAACTGGTGATTCTAAATGTCCCATTTGTGAGTGTAACTACGGGTGGGCTCTGCCATGGACTGGAGGCTGGTTACTATTCATTCATTCATTCATTCATTCACCCCCACTTATCTAAGACTGGGTCCCTGGGGCAACAGTCTTGGCAGTGATGCCCATACATCATTCTGGTGAATCTCAGCAGATTTCACTCCCTCTGCCCAAAGTAATCTCACTATGGTTGCATAGTTCAACAATGGTGCAATCCCACAGCACAACATCCACGTTCATTTGACCTTGGCTTCAGCTAGCTATGGGTGTCACACTCCAGACCTGGTGGGCCGCAGTGGCTACAGGTTTTCATTCTCACCTTCTTCCTAATTAGTTTTCACTGCTAATTAACTTCTTTTCCTTCATTTTCATAGCCCTGTTTTTAAGGATTCAGCCCTCTGAATTGATTCTTTTCTTCATTAAATTGCAGCCAAAAAGAAATGAGATGTGCAACGAGCCAACAGATGACCAGCTAAACTGGGATCTTCAAACTCCAGGCAATTTCACTCCAACCAGTTTCTTAATGAAAAGCCGATTCTTGCTGTTATTTAAGCCCGTTATTTAATTCCATGACCTGTTGCTGCTCTCATTCTGCCACAGCAGACATTTCCAAAACTGTTGATTTTTCTGTTTTTTCTAGAAACATTGTCAAGATGTTTTGGTGACCTGAGGGATCAACCTTAGTGAGATTTCACCTTTCTATATTTTCAGATATTGTATGATGGACACAGTTTGCTGGTCATGTTTTGTGTCTCATTATTGTTTGTCTGCTAATTAAAGAAAAAGAGACAACATAAGGGCCTGAGTCAAGGGAGTTAAAACAAAAGAAGTTAATTAGCAGCAAAAACTGGTTACTGATTAAGAAGTTGGTTAGAATGAAAACCTGCAGCCATATTGGCTCTCTGGCTCCCGTGCTGTGTGTTCAGCAGTCCTTTAATAATAATAATAATAATCATTTTTTGCATTTATATAGCGCTTTTCTTACTACTCAAAGCGTTCAGTAATTGCAGGTTAAGGGCCTTGCTCAAGGGCCCAACAGAGCAGAGTCCCTATTGGCATTTTACGGGATTCGAACCGGCAACCTTCCGATTTCCAGTGCAGATCCCTAGCCTCAGATGTCACCACTCCACTTTTATATAGTTCTTAACCCGGAAGTGCTTCTGCTCTTCCGTCCATGTGACCTGCCAGAACTTCCAGGTCAGATGGAGAATTCAAGTTTTTAATCAGCCCGGAAGTACTTCGGGGTTTCCGTCCTCATGATCCGCTAGTACTTCCAGGCTAGGTTTTGTCTCCCACCATACTTCAAAAAGTGCGTGCAAAATGCTGATTGGTGTACGGCTTTCAATTTTTACCAATGATAAGGATGTACCGCTGACCCGGGAGAACAACTAACCCCCGGGTTGCCGCACAATTAGAAAACTGCTGGAGCACAGCAGTTAAATAATCAAAAACTCTATCGGGGCAATGTGACCAACGCTCGTCCTTTTATTTGACCCTTCACCACATGTCCCAGCTCAGCATTAAACTACAAGCCATGTCACAAAATAAAGAAGAGGCAAAAAAATTACACATATATATTTTACATATAGACAAAAAACAAACAAACAAGTACATCGCAATCAAAAACCACCTTCCCTGGTTTAGGAGCGAGATGTTTATGATTTGGAGAAACCAGTTTGTCCATACAGGTTAACTGTCTTTACTGTTTTATGGCAAAGCGAAAGCCTACCGGAATACGCCGGCTGTCGAGCCGATATCAAAAAAGTTCAATCCTACCGGTCCAAAGAATCGTCCGCGAAACCAAAGAAAAAAGAGTCCATCTTCAGAAACGCGTCTCCCTTGAGTCGCTGAGTGAACAAAAAAAACTTTTTCCAGCAGGTATTTTTCTTGGTGCTATCTCATCGCTTCCCTTTGCTCCACCACAAGATGTCTCCCTTTCTCCCCTTCTTTTCCGGTTTTTAAGTCTTAAGCACCAACCGTCCTGACCGTGTTATGACGTCCCCCTTAAAGGTGTATTTACAGTGTCCACGTTCCTTACAATGCACCCTACAGAGCAGCAAGCTGCCAACGGAACAATAGCATGTGTGGCACCCGCTACAAGGATATGGAGATTTTCCCATTTTAGGAGCCAAAATTCTGGACATTTTCAAAATTGTATAAATTCCTCCCAGACAGTCCATGGCACATTAGGACATGTTTGGGAAAAACGAGGACGGTTGTAAGCCCTAAGTGGTGGGGCACCACCTACAGTTTCATCTCTGGTGGCAAAAATGTACAAATCCATGGAGTAACACCCTTGGCAGTCATGGGTTGACAGACCTCTTCAAACCCTCACAACTGGATAATTGCACCCTCGTCCTAAGTGCAACTTTGTGATGCTGCACAGTTGTTTCTTCTTGGCGCCTTCTTCATTGCTGCCAACTATGCCCAAGTTAAGTGAGTCCCATAATGAATTTATTAAAGGAATAACAAATCTATCAACAGTTCTAATACTAAATCAAACAAACCCTGTGATATGGCCGATCATACCTGGTCACTTCTGATGCGAACTTTGCCTCTACCTCTTGTGTTTGTGTGGGATTTTCTCAAGATCTTCAATTTCCATATTCCATATTCAGAGCTGTCCAGTTCACACTGGCTGGCACTTCTGAACTGGTCCAGTGTGAAAATATGGGCCTGTGTGAGAGCATACCCTTTGATAGACTGGCATCTCAAACCTATGCTGCTTGAATGGACTCCATGACCCTGTTGTAGAAAACACAGATTTGTAAAATAGAATGAGGCGATGAATAGACAATGGTCAGGGATGTTTGAACCATACCTGGTCATGGAGTAACACCAGGAGGTCAACATCTTAGCAGTCGTGGGTGGACAGACCTCCTTAAACCTCACAACTGGATAATTTCACCGCCGCCCTAAGAGCAACTTTCTGGTGCTGTCCATGAGGTGATTGTACTCTGGATGAGGGGGGTGGATGGATGGATGGATGGATGGATAGATGGATGTCAATCTTCTGTAAAGGCACAATGAACATCTTGGAGCAAATGTTCCACACTTTACTCTCAGATTAGGTAAAATAAATGGCCACTCTTGGAATGAACGTAGGTAACCTAGAAACATAACAGAGCAAAGCGTCAGAGAGGAACAGTTGAGAGATCAAGGAGGTACGGGGTCAAAAGGAGGATCAGTTGGGTACAGTGAAGCCCCGAAGGTCTTTGAGATTCTAAATTGTTCTGTTCTACTGTAGCGTTATGTCATTGTAATGTTCCTGTTTACGATGATGTCTTCCTGCTTGCTGTTCAAACTGATTTTCAAGGAATAATTAAATATTTCAACCTTCACGTACTGCCTGACCTACATTTACAGAGGTGTGCCACATGCCCAGGAGGCACAGTTGGATGGCAGGTACAGTACAGCCAGTATCACGCCTGACATGCCGATAATCGCTCCTAATTGGAGGATATTTAAAGAAAGCACATGATGAGAAGGTTCACCATGGAATAGCACAGTAGGCTGAATCATATTTCTGGGATAAGAACAAAGTTATGGCTGGCGGGAGCTGCTTTCAGGGATAGTGCCAAGATGAGTTTGATCATAAGGTCTTCTCTGGACTAACTCGCCCTCCATTCAAAGATCAAGGGGTCTGAGTGAAGAACATTAACCTGACCTGTTTAGATACAGCATCAGACCAGATTAGGTTAGGTTGGGTAAACTTTATTAATCCCAAGGGAACATTTAGATGCATACAGCAGCAAAACATAAAAAAATAAGGATACAGACTAACAGGATACATCGTATGATCAATCAATCAATCAATCAACCAATCAATCAATCAATCAATTAATGTATATTGTGTAGAAACTTCAAAATTAACTTAATGAGTATCAGTATTTAGTTTGGGATGTTGGCAGATAACATTGAAATTTCCTGTTAGCAGCAGGCAGAAAAAAGCCCCAGAGGTGCTTCTTGGTGGAATGAGCCTGTGGCTCCAAGACATTTTGGCCAGCATCCCCCTTTCCACAACAACTTCTGGTGTGTCCACGGTTCACCCTGTGATGGTGCAGACTTTCCTGATAAGTTTGTTCAGGCCATTACCCATCTTTTGAGCTCAAGTTGCTTCCCCAGGAGAACACCACAGGGGCTACTATGGACTGGTAGAACATTTCCAGCAGCTTACTGCACACATCCAATGACTCGAGTGTCCTTATCAAGGCCAGTCTGCTCTGGCCCTGCTTGTCCAGTGTCACTGTGTTGTCACATCAGTCTGATTTGCTGTTTAGGTGGACCACCAGGTACGTGTAGCTCTGCACCAGTTCCACATCCTCCACCCCCGGATGGTGACTGCAGGTCTCAGAGACCCTTTTGGCACACGAGAAGTCCACCATCTTCTCTTTTGTTTTGATGATGTTGAGTTCTCCCTGTACCACAAGATGAAGTCTTCCGCGACCTTCCTGTCCTCCAGTTTGTCTCCATCATTAATGACGGAGGAATCACCTGAAAATTTTGGTGGGTGGTAAGCGCTGATATTGTGCAATATGAAAAACAAATAAAATGGTTTTGTTTGGACCGATGAGGAGGTGGAATGGATATTGAAAGTATCACATGAGTACGAGGGGAGAAAATCAGCTGAGAATATGTAATGAACAGGGTCCAATCAGGGAGGGGCCACAAGATTAGCACAAACCAATGGGAATGCGTGTTTTCAAAACTCTGCATTTTCTCCCATTCACACGACAACACTGTGATGTGATATTCAAAAATACACAGCCGAGGAGAGGGTCTTCTAAATGCCATCCAATCAATTCAGTGTGCCACCACGGGTGGTCTCCTGTCAAGGAGAATTGAAGCAAACCGGAGGCACCTGAGCACAATTCTCTGAATTACTAGAGCAGTGATTCTTAACCTTTTTTGAGTCACAGACCACTTTAAGAATCTGATGAAATGGACCCCCTTCCCCAGAAATATTCACATAAACACAACTTTGCATGCAATGAATACAATGTTCTTGATGTATCAAGATTTGACTGTCTCATACACATATGACATACAGTCGTGGCCAAAAGTTTTGAGAAATGACACAAATATTAATTTTCCTAAAGTTTGCTGCCTCAGTTTTTATGATGGCCATTTGCATCTACTCCAAAATCTTCTGAAGTGGAATAAGATGAATTGAAATTAACTACAAAGTCCCTCTTTGCCATGAAAATGAACTTAATACCAAAAAACCCACTGCATGTCAGCCCTGCCACCAAAGGCGTCACTTCAGTGATCCTCTCGTACACACGGGTGAGAGTGTCAACGAGGACAAGGCTGGAGGTCACTCTGTCATGATGATGGAGTTACAATAGAGATGTGAAGAAGGCGTCAGGGCACCCAGGAAAGTCCAACAAGTGCCAGGAGTGTCTCCTAAAGGTGATTCAGTTCCGGCCACTGCCAGTGCTGAGTTTGCCCAGGAATGGCAGCAGGCAGGTGTGAGTGAGATGAAGACTTTTGGAGGATGGCCTGATGGGTGTCAAGAAGGGCAGCAAAGAAACACATCAGGGACAGACTGATATTCTGGGATTGGACTGCTGAGGACTGCTGGGGTCACGTCATTGTCTCTGATGAATCCCCTTTCCGGCGTCCGGAGAAGAAAAGGTGAGCGGCACTACCATCAGTCCTGTGTCATGCCAACAGTAGATAGATAGATAGATAGATAGATAGATAGATAGATAGATAGATAGATAGATAGATAGATAGATAGATAGATAGATAGATAGATAGATAGACAGACAGACAGACAGACAGACAGACAGACAGACAGACAGACAGACAGACAGACAGACAGACAGACAGACAGATAGATAGATAGATAGATAGATAGATAGATAGATAGATAGATAGATAGATAGATAGATAGATAGATAGATAGATAGATAGATAGATAGATACTTTATTAATCCCAAGGGGAAATTCACATACTCCAGCAGCAGCATACTGATACAAAAAACAATATTAAATTAAAGAGTGATAACAATACAGGTAAAAACAGACAATAACTTTGTTTAATTTTAACATTTACCCCCCGGGTGGAATTGAAGAGTTACATAGTTTGGGGGAAGAACGATCTTCTCAGTCTGTCAGTGGAGCAGGACATTGACATCATTGAAGCTGATCCTCTGTCTGGAGATGATCCTGTTTTGTGGATGCGGTGGATTCTCCATGATTGACAGGAGTCTGCTCAGCGCCCGTCGCTCTGCCACAGATGTCAAGCTGTCCAGCTCCATGCCAAAAATAGAACCTGCCTTCCTCACCAGTTTGTCCAGGCATGAGACGTCTTTCTTCTTAATGCTGCCTCCCCAGCACACCACTGCTTAGAAGAGGGCGCTTGCCACAACCGTCTGATAGAACATCTGCAGCATCTTATTGCAGATGTTGAAGGACGCCAGCCTTCTAAGGAAGTATAACTGGCTCTGGCCTGAGACCCTTCATGTCACGTGGGGTTGCTTCTCAGCAAAGTCAGTGGGCTCACTCACAATTTGGCCTAAGAACACAGCCATGAATAAAGAATGGGACCAAAACATCTTCAGAGAGCAACTTCTCCCAACACTCCAAGAACAGTTTGATGACCCACAATGCCTTTTACAGCATGATGGAGCACTGAGCCATAAGGCAGAAATGAGAACTACAGTAAGTGGCTCGGGGAACAAAACATTGAAATTTGGGGTGCATGGCCTGGAAACTTCCCATTGAGAGCTTGTGGTCAATCCTCAAGAGGCGGATGGGCCAAACAAACACCCACCTATTCTGATTCTGCAAGAATGGGCAGCTGCCATCAGTCAGGATTGGGCCCAGAAGTTGATTGCCAGCCTGCCAGAATGAATTGTAGAGGACTTGAAAAAGAAAGAAGGGCCAACACTGCAAATATGGACTCTTTGTATAAACTTCATGTCATTGTCTATCAAAGCCTTTGAAACTTCTGAAATGCTTGTCATTCTACTTCAGTATACCAGAGAAACATCTGAGAGAAAGATCTAAAAACACTGAAGCAGCAAACTTTGTGAAAACCAACACTTGGGTCATTCTCTAAATTTTTGGCCACAGCTAGACACAAAGTATTATTAAACTTTAAAGTAAATAATCTAAAAATACACTCCTTTTTAATACAAAAAGTAATGGCCAGGGCGGCACGGTGTTGCAGTGGGTAGCGCTGCTGCCTCGCAGTTGGGAGACCTGGGGACCTGGGTTCACTTCCCGGGTCCTCCCTGCGTGGAGTTTGCATGTTCTCCCCGTGTCTGCGTGGGTTTCCTCCCACAGTTCAAAGACATGCTGGTTAGGTGGATTGGCGATTCTAAATTGGCCCTAGTGTGTGCTTGTGTGTGTACTGCGGTGGGTTGGCACCCTGCCCGGGATTGGTTCCTGCCCTGTGTTGGCTATGATTGGCTCCAGCAGACCCCCATGACCCTGTGTTCGGATTCAGCGGGTTGGATAATGGATGGATGGAAGTAATGGCCACTCTTTATAATTATGAAATATAATTCTCTTGTGCAAATTAAAACAGATCTACTACCATTACTACTACATCTATTCTAAATCAGGGCTGTATAATGAATATAAATGTTAATTTTTATCTGACCCTCACGGGCCCCCTGAAACCCATCCATGGACCCCTTAGGGGTCCACGGGCCTCAAGTTAAGATCCCCTGAACTAAATGGAATGAAAGATTTCAGGTTTTGACTCTTAATAAATTATCAGACCTTTCTGAAAGCTTGATGTCACATTATCATTATGGGATACTGAGTGCAGATGGATGGGCACAAGTAGCGCATTTCACCATTTCAAAAGAAATCTACAACACAATAAAGTGTGCAGAAAGAGAAGGGGTTCTGAATCCACTGTCTAAGGTTCATAAAATGGCTAGGATGGAAAATGGTTCAGGTTGCTTAATAATTTAATTTGCTAGCTTGTTTTGACAATACACGTTAATAACCTCTAGGTGGTACTGTTATTCCAGAAAATTTTAATGAAATTCGAGTCAGTAGTTCAAGTGGTGAGAAGGAAACTAGAGCTCAGTGCCTTTGGGTGTGACACAGTGGTTAGCGCTGCTGCTTTAAAGCTCGAGTGTCTTCATTTCAAATTTCAGTTTATACACTTTGTAAAACTTTAAACATTCACCCTACGTTGGCGTGAGTCTTCCTCTGATCCCTCTGCTATTCTTCCACGTCCGATAGATGAGTAAACTGGTTTAACAGCTGACTCTATCCAGGGTTGCTTTTTTCCCTTATGCAGCGTGCTACTGGAAGAAGGCTCTATAAATGTATTAATAGTAGATTCATAGATAGATGAATGAAAAGAAACATCCATATATTTTAATTTTATTCTTCCTCTACGTGCCCCTTACTCAATGAGCTGAGATGAGCTTTGAAAACATTCAAATGCATGCAATTCAACTTATCTATAGAGGCTGGGAGCATACGTTGATAGTGCATTGCCGCACCCACCATATGACAAACCACCTGGGGCCTCATGTATAAACGGTGCATACGCACAGAAATGTTGCGTACGAATGTTTCCACGCTCAAATCACGATGTATAAAACCTAAACTTGCCGTAAAGCCACACACATTTCCACAGTACCTCATACCTTGGCGTACGCAATTTCTCCTCTCGGTTTTGCAGACTGGCGGCACCCAGCGTCAAAGCAGTGCTACTGTTCCTGTGTGGTCTTTCTTAGACCCACATTCCTGACGCAGCTTTATAAATACACTGAAACTAACTGCATATTGTTTATTAGTGTAATGCATCTGATTGTAATTAACCTGTAGCAATATAATGGTCCAGGGAATAGCCATAGTATTCCAAATACCATAACTGCTTTAGCGTTGTAACTCTCACTGCATCTTCTTCTTCTTTCAGCTGCTCCCATTAGGGGTTGCCACAGCGGATCATCTTTTTTCATATTACTCTCACTGCACCACTCGGAGTATTTATATCACTGTATCTGAGTGGGGAATCACAGCAGCAGCTGATCGGAAAGAGAATTATCGGTATATAGCATGAAGCAGACGCTGACTCAGCCATGGCAAAACGTTTCAGAGACTTCCCTGTACGGACTTCGCGGTTTAGAAAAAGTTTCATCCCAAGAACTCTAAACGCACTCAATTAGTCCATCAAGTGCTCCTTGTAGAACTGTTTACTTATAAGTACAATTACCTCACTGTAAACTTGCACTACAGTTATAATATTGCACAACCTGCGCCACTTTATGAAGCGCGTATTTACATATAATGACGATATCATTTTTAAGATGAAATGCAGCAAAATATGTTGATTATATTATACAGATAAAACTTTAACTTCATTTAAATAATCTGTATTGTTAATAATTAAACATGTGAGGACACGGTGCCGCAGCGCTAGCTAGTTCACAGATAGCTCCTGCCTTACGCTGTATTATTGCTGGTGCTGACGCGACACTGGAAGGATAGACGGATAGAATAATTAAACATGTACTACGAAGATATTTCAATGTTCTTTAAAAGTTCTGAAAAATCGACGTTCTAAGCTTACAGATGGCTTCACGTCTATTACAGAGCTGATTGTGTGGCGATTGGATATTTGGAGAGAGAAAAGTAAGGACAGGAATTGGGAGTATGTACGTTTGAAAGAGACAGTACTGCTGTGATAAATTATTTCATTGAAGGTCGCGCATGGAGCAGCAAGGGTTGCGTGAGACATGAACAAGCACTGCGCCACTGTGTTCCCATGTTTAATAACATGCTTTCATTCCCATCATCATGAAAATGATATCACGTATACATCTCAGTATTTTAATTATTCAGAGAGCTGTAATATCACGAATGTAATGGATTATGTGTCCTGTCGGAGAAAGAGAAAGCCCGTTTAAAAAGCAGGTAGTGATTCACACACACAGCACAAAGAAGATCAAATACAGAACAAAGCATTTAACGTCCTACTTTAGTTACAATGGGATTTGAGAAACTAGTAAATTAAACGATTTTAAGAAGAAGTTTATGATGTTCTACTTTAATGGCAAAATAATCTACGTGATTAAAGTGAAATTTCGAGATTAAAGTTGACATTTCGTGCTTTTTTCCCCACTGTGTGCCTATTTTTTTGTCTGTACCCTAATAGGCTTTCATATGACACTCACAGTGTGCTACGACTTGCCTTTTCACGGCGACTTTAATATATGATTTCTTTTTTATTTCGGGCACTGTGCGACTTTGTGAATTTGAGCTTTCGAGTTTCTCCTACACTATGTCACTCGATCAACTTCCTTTTGTTGATTATACCACTGTTTAAACCAACAAATAGTACATTTTTCCTTTGCCTCCACTTGGTATTCGATGAAATTCTTATATTTTCCCCCGTACTTTTCCCATTGTCTTTTCTCAGAAGGCCATTTATATTGATTTGCATATTCAAAGAGGCGTAATTCTGGGAGGAGTTGGGGCGGGACAGCAGGCACGTGCACGTGCGTTACTTTTCACGCTGATCGGGATTTATGTAGTGGAAGAACGTGAAAGTTTGCGTACGTACAGATTCCTGCATCTGGATTTTTCTGTGCGTACGCACATTCCAGCTTTTGTGCTTACGCCATGTTATAGTGTGAGTTCTACGCACGGCGTTATACATGAGGCCCCTGGATTGGGACCCGAGTGCAGCGGATGGCACCTCCTCAGCACCACATTAGAACAGTGGGAGGTTTTGTTTTTTTACGGTAGCTAGAGTGCCAATCCTGCCACCAGCGCCCAGGTTTTCAGACCTGCTGGCAGGGCTGGATGCAGATTAACGTCATACCCAATTGCAGGCTTTTTAACACTAGAATCCCTGAAGCCTACAAAAAAAACTTGTAATCCCGGACCTCCTTCAATTCCTTCTCACCTCCTTATCAGCGTCTTTTGTGTTGTAAATGTGTCGATCAGCACAAGCAGCAAGCAGCCTGCTTACCGTGTTTCCCCGAAAATAAGACCTATTATTATAATTATAATAAGACCTAAGATCGTCAGCTGAAAAGTAAGGCGCCTAAGGCCAGGTTTATACTTCACGCAATGTGATGTGTGTGCCTGAAACATCTATTAAATTCTGAGGACACCTTGCCACAATATCTCAATGATTACATCCATCAATCCAGGGATTCGCCCATTCCAGCAGCATCGGCGCAAGACAGAAACTAAATCCCTGGACGGGGCATCAGCTCATTGCAAGGTGAACACAAGCACACACACACACACACTGGCATCATTTTAGTGTCACCAAATCCCCAAACCTGCATGTCTTTGGATGGAAAACTGAGCACACTGTGGGAACCCACCAGGAAAACAGACAAACTCCAGGCAGGGAACACCAGCGACGTGACTCCCTGAGAGACAGCAGCGCTACCGCTCTGCCACCGTGCCACCCCATATGTATAACTATTAACAGTATTCATTATTTAAACAAAGTTAATGATTTATCTGTAAAATCCATCCATCCATTATCCAACCCGCTATATCCTAACTACAGGGTCACAGGGGTCTGCCGGGGCCAATCCCAGTCAACACAGGGCGCAAGGCAGGAAACAAACCCTGGGCATGGCGCCAGTCCACTGCAGGGCGCACACACACACACACACACACACACTAGGGACAATTTAGGATTGCCAATGTACCTAACCTGCATGTCTTGGGACTGTGGGAGGAAAGGTTCTATTCAATAAGGGCACGCACAAAAAGGCGAGCTTCAAAAGGGCAACCTCAATTGGGCGCGGCAAATAAAGGCAAATGCAACAAAATAATTACAGAAAGTTTAATAGATAAAGGCACTGATTGAACGTATAAAAAGGCGAAAGAAAGAATATTAAAACATTCGCTCAATTGAGGTCGCCCTTTTGAAGCTCGCCTTTATTTATGCGCACCTTTATTCGCCGCACCCAATTGAGGTCACCCTTTTGAAGCTTGCCTTTATTTACGCGCGCATTTATTCACCGCGCCCAATTGAGGTCGCCCTTTTGAAGCTCGCCTTTATTCGCCCCGCCCAATTGAGGTCGCCCTTTTGAAGCTCGCCTTTTTCTGTGCGCCCTTATTGAAGGATACCGGGAGGAAACCCACTCAGACACGGGGAGAACATGCAAACTCCACACAGGGTGAACCCGGGTCTCCTTATTGCCAGGCAGCAGCACTACCCACTGCGCCACCGTGCCGCATCTGTAAAATGTAACATACATATTTTAATGCATTTCATCATGAAAGTGATATCAAGTATAAATCTAAGAATTGTAAATGTGCAGAGAGCTGGAATATCATAAATGTAACGTGTTCTGTGTGGTGATTGCTGCCTGCGGCTGCTGTCAGTTCAGGAGGAAGACCAGGAAGCACATAGCGATTAACAACTGGGTCGGATTTAAGATGAAATTTACGACGGTCTGCTTTAATGACAAAGTAAACTATGAGGTTAAAGTGAACATTTTGAATTTAAAGCCCAAATTTCTACTTTAATCACAATATAGACATTTTCATTATGTCCTTATTGTTTTTCTCGGTGGTTCAAATACGCCGCCGTACATTCTGATGGTATTGTGAAGGTGCAAAAAAAAAAAAAAAAAAAGACGGCACAGAACATGGCATGTGAGACTTTTAAAATGTATCGTGTCATTACTTTGGGGAATATGCGATGCTTGAATATCAAAGCAACATGAATACATTTGTATGTCTGCATTTAGCTTCACCACATGGAACCATTCATCAAACATCGAAGTGCGCACATCGATCCTGGAGGATCCTCAAAGCGGCTTGGAGTAGCAAGAAATTCAGGCTGGAATTCAGGGTCTGAATGTGAAGAGTTATGACGATATTCCAGAAGAAGATGACATGGCTGTTTTTGGAAAAATGTGTATTGCTGTTGTGGTAACCAGCCCGGACACAGAGAGGCGGACACCGATGGTTTAATCACCCACACACGTATATTCATATTTACAACTATTTACAAAAGTCCCACACACAACCCAGTGCCCCTGCACCACACACCCTCGAGTCCTCTTTCAATGCCTTCCTTCACCGCTTCCACTTCTCTCCTTCGAGCTCTGTCCTCTTCCACCCGACTCCAGCTGACAAATGGAGGGAGGCGGCCCCTTTTTTGTTCACCCAGACATGCTCCATGGTGCCCCTTGATGAACTTCTGCTGTCACTTCCCGGTGTGATAGAAGTGACGGATGAGCAACCGGAAGCACTCCAGGTGTCCCTGGTTTTCCTTCCGCCAGCACCTCCGTCTTCACAGGCATCTGGGCGCCCCCTGGCAGTGACCACGGGCCCCTATAGGGCTGAGCTTCCATGCTCTCTTCCCGTTGTCCTCATACCAACCAGGGCGGATGCCCTCTCGTGGTCCGGAAGAGGCGAAGTCCCTCTTCCGGTCCTTCCAGGCGTCCCGGCTGGGTACCGCCCCCAGCAACTCACCACACTATACATGAATACATATAAGATACCCCTAAAAATAAGCCCTAGTGCATCTTTTGGAGCAAAAATTAATATAAGACCCACTCTTATTTTCGGGGAAACACGGTATCCAACCGACGGAGCTCTAGACGGACAAAAAGTCAAGTCTGTTTATCTGGGTGTGAGGTGCCTGGAGTTGTATTGTGTAAATAATATATCGTTACTTGGAACACATGCTTTTCAAGTGTGTTCCATGTCTACAACCATCTCTGTAAGTGTAGAATGACAGGAAATGTGAGGCAAAAAATGTTGAACACGTAACTAAAATAGAAACTTCTTTCATGTTTTACTAATAATTACTTATTACATTTTACTAATAATAACTACATGATTCATGCTGTGAACACGCTGAACACAGCCCCAAGAGGATGTGGTCACTTCTCCTCTTAACTCTTTTAGGGCGGATGTCGACTTTTGTCGACAGGAGAGGTTGAAGGCTAATGTCGACAATAGTCGACATCCAGGGATAGGGGGCGACAATCAGCTGTTAATGGCGACAAATCTCACTGTCACGTCACAGGCATTCCCTCTGTGCTTGGAGGAATGCTAGACTCGTTGACTCGGCAACTAATCCTTGCATGTGCATGAGTTGCGAAATGTAAACAAAGGCAAGATGGCACCGACATGTGAAAAGGCAGCGAAGCAAGTGCAGAAAAGAAAACACTCGGCAGACGATGTTTTGCGCATTATCACGGAGTCGGACTCTTGATTTTTCAGAATCGGATTTTATTGGCAGTGATCAGGAGATCGAGCAAGAGAGTGAGAAGCCGGCATCAGCTGATAAGACACCAGCCGATCCGCGCCAGCGGATCTGCTGCCAGTTGAGTGCCTTCGTGCAGCCGATGCATCTACGGCAAGGTTCGCATGGGATAAATACACAGACATTGATCCGTTGAGAGCCGATCTGGCTACCGGAGTTTACAAGACGGCATGGATTGCTGTTGGACACGACAGATCACCAGCTGCTGTACTTCAGGCTGCTCTCTCCTGATGCTGCTTTTCAGCTACTGTCAGACGAGACAAACAGGTAGGCAGAGATTTTTTTTGAATCGCGGGCTGCGTTTGCATCGCATTCTCGTTTTTCAAAGTGGAAACCCACAACGAAAGACGAGATGAAGCGCGCTCTGGCATTAAAAATAGAGATGGGACAGAACTGGTGATATAACTTCAGGGAGCATTGGTCCAAACGTGTTTTGTCCCGTGGTGGCTTTGGACAGGTTATGCAGCGTGGTGATAGGTACGTGCTGCTGCAAAGTTTTATTCACTTCTGTAATAAACAGAAGCAAATCCCATGGGGTGAGCCAGGCTATAATGCCATACATAAAGTTCATAAAGTTTCAGAAGATGAAAAGAGGTGACAATACGGTTTTCATGCAGGCAGAAAACTTGGTGGCAGTGGCATGGCACGGTGGCAAATGGGTGACTTGTCTCTCTACAGTACACACTAACAATATATGTGAGAAAATGCAGCAACAGACAATTGAAAAATAGGCACCAAAGCAACACGTATTGTAAGGAGTGCAATGTGGCAATGACTGAAATTGGCTGCTTTGAGCGAGATCAGACTTTGCTGTGTAAAATGTATGTGATATGTATGTGAAATCATAGAGTATGCAGGCTCATACAACATGCAAGACAGTAACATTTGTCAAAAGTAAATATTTTTTGTTGATTTGATATGTTAAACAATTGCTTTGTGTTCTTTTTTAAAAAATGTTAGTTTTTGGAAAAATATTCAGCCCTGGGAGAAAAGAAACAAAAAAAAAATTAGCCCTAAAAGAGTTAAATGGTGATACAATGGGAAACAAATACAGTCTTTTTTTACCTCCTTTTTGTTCGATCAGCTGATGGCTTGCTGCTGCTGCTGCTACCGTTCCACATGATCTGCATCTCGCATGGAGCTTTGAACATTTAAAAGTTGTACTGCAGCTGTCATTTTGTCTCACTGCCTTGTCTCCCTTCTCTCCCAGAATTCCTCTGCTCCTGTTGGGGGTCCCGCTCCTGAGGCACGCCCCTATGAAGAGGAAGATTTTTCTATTCTTTTAATTGAGAGACGAAATTGTCCCCTCCGACTACACGCGGAGCTCGATTCACTCCTGAAAGAGACTTATGTTTGTCTGAAGTGTTTGAATAACGCTTCTGTCTCTAAAATCTCCTGTGTATCTGTGCAACTCTGTGACCCAAGCGTGACAGCGTATGTGGATTTAAAATACAATACAACTCAATTTATTTTTGTAAAGCCCAAAATCACACAAGAAGTGCCACAACAGGCTTTAACAGGCCCTGCCTCTTGACAGCGCCCCAACCTCGACTCTCTAAGAAGACAAGGAAAAAGTCCTAAAAAAACCTAATAAGGGAAAAAATGGAAGAAACCTCGGGAAAGGCATTTCATAAAGAGACGCCTTCCAGGTAGGGTGGGCATGCAGTGGGTGTCAAAAAGAAGGGGGTCGATACAATACAATACACAGAACAGAACAAATCCTCAATACACTATAAAAATAAAAATATTACAAGTATGGAGCAGAATTTAACAGTAGATGATATCCCACAAGTCCTGCGGTGGGTTGGCACCCTGCCCAGGATTGTTTCCTGCCTTGTGCCCTGTGTTGGCTGGGATTGGCTCCAGCAGACCCCCGTGACCCTGTGTTCGGATTCAGCGGGTTGGAAAATGGATGGATGGCTGATATCCCACAATATGATTTGGATTTGTTTAGAGTCCTGGAGACCATCGAGCTGCCTCCCTCATTTGGCCAGTGCTGGGCCAGTCAATCCAATGAAAGGACCCCTTTACCCCACGATTCCTACAATCCTCCATCAGGGATGACTTTACCTTAGGCAGGCAAAACGACTTGGCCCACCAAGTGCCACATTTCAGTACTGAGAAGAGAAACAGAATAGGTGAGGGTTAGTAACAAATTCTAACTATCATGTTACTTATGTTTTAGTGCTAATTACTAACAACAGAGATGCACTCTGTACAGTTGATCAGCAGCTCTAGTCAGGGTGTGCTAAAATGAAGTTGTGAGTCTTCAGCCTGAGAGTGAAGGGGCATCTCTTATAGTAGCAGGAAGACCACTCCACATTTTAGGGGCCCTGTAACTAAAAGCTCAACCTCCTACTGTTATTTTATTAATCCTTGGAATCCTAAGCAGACCGGCATCTTGAGATCTTAATGTGCACTCAAGTTTGTAAGTCATGATAAGTTCAGACAAGTAAGCCGGACCTCTGGCATTTAAGGCTTTAAATGTTAAAAGGAGGATTTTGAAATGCCACAGAATCCAACAGGGCTGCCTCACAGGACTACAGGACCCAGAATGCATTGCAAGAGTCTGTGTGGGGATCCTAACCCAAGGAGTGTACTGGAGGAGAATATTTGTATCAGTGCTCATCTCCACCAGTCCTTCCATTATATTGGTAAGGATCCTTATTCAGTCCCAGTAGGGATGCCAGTCCATGTGTGCCATCCATTACAGAAGATTACAGGATGGGTGAGATCATTGGAGTGAATGTGCTGTTCTCATCCCAATTTTTCTAATTTGCTCTCTCTTTAAATAAGCATGGATTTTTTTTTTTGCTTGTTCTTAACCTTTAATTATTCTGAACTCTTCCTCCTCAGGATGATACTGCCAGGCACGTTCACCGCCTGAGGTTAACCTCAATTATTGTGCTCTAAATTACCTGAGAAAATGTGCAGTACAGCAGGTTCAAAATGGCCCTCCTAGTCTTCCCGGTGCTCCTTTCCGTGAGCACAGTGTGCCGAGGTGGCACGATGACTTTCTGAGTCATTGCACGGTCAAACAGAGAAAGTGACACTGGCATTCCTATTCAAATGACGCTGCCTACTTCACCTGCTTATGGAGATCCTGGTTGGATTAAAGAGAAAAACTGGGATCTTTCAAAGATGAAACAGGCTCATCCGCTTTGAGTTATTTACAGAAGATCTTTGCATTTCTCCTCAAACAAACGCCAATTACTGCTCATGTATGACCTAACAAAACACAGGGCTTCCAACAAAAGTCCGCACTTCACCTGTTATATACTGTAGTGGACACATCCCACCCTCATTTCTTACCTTGTTGTCCTATAGAGTGCTTATCCTTGATGGCTCTGATTTATGTCACCTTTCTGTCACAGTGTAGCAGTTGGACATCTCTGGTTCTTATCAGAAAGAGGCTCGACTGAAAGCTCAAAGGAGTTTAGAGTGTGATGGCAGCAGCAGGGACTCTAGAGGTCAGGGGGACCAGAAGGTGTAATTGTAACAATTTGTGTCTATCAGTGTTTATCACAGTGAATTTCCGCTGACATGTTTGTGAAAATTCACCATGTAGCCGGCTTATAATTTTAATTTTCTCCCAGTGCCCCATGATGCTTTGCGAGACCAGTGTGACAACACAGAGCTGTAGCAGTCAATGCTGGATGAGGACAAAGTCGGCATTAGGCCATACTGCTAGACTTTAGTGACCCACCAGGCATGTTAAGTCAGCAGATTGAACAGACATCCAGCTGCACAAACTTACACTCGGGATGAAGTGACTGAATTCCAACTCGGACCATAAATCTGCCTGTGCTTCATCTGATAACAAAGGTGCAAATCAGAGTTGGATTGACATCTTTGCAGACGCCGCACTGCAGACTTCTTGAGCCAGAAGACGCAAAATAGACTCCAGAAAAAAGAGCCGTAAACCAATGAAGCACAACTGGGATGGATAAAATAAGACAGCTATGGGAAGGCACTGGCTTAGTCACTAGAATTGGACTTCCGTCCATTCAGGAGAGGTTCTCCATCTTGGATTCTCTACACACACTCACAGACCTCTTAGGAGAATTCTAAGAGTACTCTGAGGAAACTCTCAAAGGATCACTCTGTTCTCATTCTCCAAAATGATGGACCACCTCTGAAACTTCTCTCTGAAGCCAAAAAGCTGATGAGCCGCTTCCTCCTTTGGGGGCTGAAAGCTGACAATTGCTGCTCTTTGTGGACCAGAAAGCTGAGATCCGGATGGCCAAGCCAAGAACTCTGCCAGTGGGCATTGAAGACCGAGAATTGGTCATTACTTCAAGAAGGGAACTTCAGCTTCTAAATTCTTCTGCCAGAAAGATGAATGCTCTTCTATATGAAGCTGCAAAGAAAACAGCAAAGAGCCGAACCGAGGAAAGCACAAAACACCACAGGCAAAGAATCAGATGATGAAGAGACAGGGGGCTCTGCAGTGCAAGAAGAATCCCCCACTTGAACCTGGAGCAGAAACAACAGCACCAACTCCATACAACACCGGACAGCATCCTTGAAGACTTGGTAGTGTACAACTGTTTATCTGTGCCACGTTAAACTAGAACTTTCAAAAAACAGTAAACAGCGAGCCTCGTCCATGTGAAGTGCTTGTCTGTGAAGTCTGTGTGCAGTCTCTCAATGTAAATACGCACTTAATATATTTCTGTAATCAGTGAGCTTACCAATAAACTGAGCTATTCTGTTTCTTCAAACAAGCTTGGTTCAGTTACCTTGAAATAAATGTGATGACTGGAGACCACGGGACCACCGTCTACAACAGGGAAAGAAAAATAAAGTAGGAGCTGTAATGAAATATTTGAGTAATTACTGACATTGAAGAAGGCAAAACTGAAAACTAAAGGATCTATCTATCTATCTATCTATCTATCTATCTATCTATCTATCTATCTATCTATCTATCTATCTATCTATCTATCTATCTACACTGTAAAAAATAACGCGTTAAAAGTACTTAAAAAAAATAAGGCAACAAATTACAAGCAATATTTCTGAGTAGATTTAATATACTGCACTACTGAGTAAACTTAATTTATTAATTTACTCAAATTTACCTAAAAGAAATGAGTTTGATTAAATATAAGTAGTGGCAAAAAATGGTTTATTTTACTCCGATTTTCATTTGAATTACAGTACTAAAAAAAAAAAAGAGTAATAATGCAACGCTGGACAGTAACGACTGTATAACAAATACATGCTAAAATTCCATATATCTTTATTTATTTGAACATACACAGACAGTCACAACAACGGAGTTGTATTTTCAAAGGAAAATTAAATCAAATGTCTGAGGATAATTTTTACTGAATTACTGACATTCAAATGTCAATGAAAATTTTCTTTTCTTTATTTAAACTTTCTTCAAAAAGTATATCTCAATCAAATAATGTCCCAGGAATGAGTGCTAAACGGGAAGGAAACGTAGAGAGTGAAATCCTGACGCAGATGGCGCTCTTCAAACATGTCCTGCATTTACGCCAACATATCCGCTTAAATCAATGGCCGCCTTTTCCACTACTTCTCAGTATGCGATAGTGACAATCCTGAAATAAAATAGGATGTAGGAAATCAAACATCGCTAAATAAATCACAGTATTAAAAATTAACCAGTAAATACATTACTTGTGTAGAACACTAATTAAATAAGAAGTCAAATAATACCGTGACGGTTAGGCAAACGTCTTTTTATGTTGTTTACAGGTCGTAGTTTAGGACAAACGCCATAGCGTTCTCAAACTTATCTCAAAGTGTCATTTTCTTTTTCTGTGTAAAATAAAATTTTAAACGATAAAAAAAAAATATGAACATATGTAACTATCCGAGAAATGTGCCTGCTTTTTAAAGCAAACCAACGAGGTTGGTTGTTAGAAAGACGCTACCTTGCCCGCCATGTTTCCCACATGAAGGGAAAGGTTTCGTGAAAATAACAAATGCTTACATCTGTAACTATACGAAATGAAATACTAGTTATTCATTACGGAATTAATATGCTTTATACTTACACATTCGTAGTAAAATAACTCTTGTTATGGATAAGCGTTACAGCTGAATGCGCTGTTGTAAAGACCAAGAAACCGATGTGAGAGGAAGTGCCGTGTCATTACATTTCGATGTGAGAGGAAGTGCAGTATCATTAAATTTAACTTAACTTAAATGTGTTTAATTCACAGTATAGTTTTTTTACTTAGAATAAGATATAAAAAATGTTTACATTTTCAGAAAAATAATAGGTTAACATTATTCATAATTTTTTTATTGAATTAGAACTAAATAATCAATAAAAAGGGTAAAACTCATTTTTATTAATTAAAGTAATGATTATTTTACGTATAGTTAGCTATATTTTATTATTATTATTCACACATGCAAGATTTATTTTTTACAGTCTATCTATCTATCTATCTATCTATCTATCTATCTATCTATAATATAGTGCCTTTCATATCTATCTATCTATCTATCTATCTATCTATCTATCTATCTATCTATCTATCTATCTATCTATCTATCTATCGTGCCTTTCACTTTATCTATCTATCTATCTATCTATCTATCTATCTATCTATCTATCTATCTATCTATCTATCTATCTATCTATAATATAGTGCCTTTCACATCTATCTATCTATCTATCTATCTATCTATCTATCTATCTATCTATCTATCTATCTATCTATCTATCTATCTATCTATCTATCTATTATATAGTGCCTTTCACATCTATCTATCTATCTATCTATCTATCTATCTATCTATCTATCTATCTATCTATCTATCTATCTATCTATCTATCTATCGTGCCTTTCACTTTATCTATCTATCTATCTATCTATCTATCTATCTATCTATCTATCTATCTATCTATCTATCTATCTATCTATCTATCTATCTATCTATATAATATAGTGCCTTTCACATCTATCTATCTATCTATCTATCTATCTATCTATCTATCTATCTATCTATCTATCTATCTATCTATCCAAGTTTACTTTTTCACTTCACTGTAAATGTTCTTAGTATTAAAGTAAAAATTGAAATGCGCACATATTTTTGCTCACTTTTGCTTCCTTTTTCTTTTCATAAGACCTGTTGTTCTTTAAACACACTTCTTCCTCAGTAGCTGACACAATGGTGACTGTTAGCAAACAGTAAACGCACCTTCCGTCAGTTGTAAATATTTCTCTGCACGGCTGCAAGAATTTGCAGGCAGGCGTTTCGCTTTTAGAAGAAGAATAAAATAAAACCAAACAGAAGAGCGCCTGCCCGGCTCAGTACAAAACAGACGGCACTACTATAGCAACGGAATTAGAAAAGGATTCCCTGATAGGGAGTCCCGTAGGAATGCAGACGTCAGCGAGTGGAAGTGTTTTTCGATTTCAGTTGCTGGTTGCTACGGCAACCAGAGGCCGTGACAGGGAAGCCCTTTTCTTGTGACGTTGCCAGATTTCACTCTCGGTGTGAAGCGCACAAAGGTAGACTCACACCCTGTGTAGGAGGCAGACCTAGACAGGTGTGTTACTTAGGGACAATCCCAATGTTTTTCAGGGAGGCAACCATGTAAACAAAGCGGCTGACCTTCTAAAAATAAGGCATTTCTTCGCTAGAGCGTCGTGTTGGGTTTCAGGCATCGGCTTTCACATCCATTGAGAAATATTTCAATAGGGAAACAGCTGGAAGTTTGTTTGCCATTGGCTGACACTGAGGTGCTGAAGTTGCTAAGCATTCAGTTTGCTATTGAATGTCGAACAATCCAAACTATCACACGATTCTGTTACAATAGTAGGAGATTCAGATTTCAGCCCTCTCATAAACCTTAGGTGACCCTACAGCAGTTCAGCAAACACCTGATAGGCGTCAGTCTCTGCTGTGGGCACCTGTATCTTAACCTCCAGATTTCAAATCCTCTCTAAAACGCTTCAAATATGAAAGAAAGAAATTTGAAAAAGGAGAGGAGACCACTTACTTCATCAAGCTCATATACCTACAGGGGATTCATTAAGTCTTCAGACCCCTTCACTTTCTACACATGTTATCGTGTTGTAGGTTTAGGTTTAAATTGATACATTTGTCATTTTCGCCCATGAATCATTACTCAATAAGCCTTAACATCAAGGCTTTGCAAATTTAATTAAAATTAGGGTTAGGCTTAGGGTTAGGGTTAGGAAAGACTCTCCATAAATACAATTTATTATTAAAATCCCTCACTTGTTGAAATATTCAGACCTTTCATTCAATACTTTTTAGAAGCCCCTTTGAGTCTTCTTGGGTAAACCTCTATAAGCTTTTCACACTTGAATTTTGACACTTTATTCCCTTCTTCCAGTCAGGCTCCATTAGATTGGATTTGAAGTGTCTGTAAACTTCCATCTCCTGGTCTCTCCACGTGGAGTTTAAGTGTGGGCTTTTGCTTCCAGGATTGTCTTGGCTGTGCGTTTCAGGTCATTGTCACACCAGAAGGTGAACTGTCACCCCAGTGTGAGGTCGTGTGGACTCTGCAAGGACCCCCATTTGCATTTGGCTTCATTCATCTTTCCCTCAATTCTGTCCAGTTTCCTTGTCACTGCACCCCCTAGATCATTTTGTTGCCACCACCATGCTTGACCAGTTCAGGTGATCAGCACTGCCTGGGTTTCACCAGATGTAGTGCTGTCCAATGTTTGTCTTGTCATTGTTGTCTCATGGGTGGGGAAGTCTGTGTGCCCCTGTGAGCTCCTGGTTGGGGGCCTTCCAAGGCAAATTAGTCCCAGGTGAGGGGGTCCCTAATGAAGCAAACCTATGAATTTTAAAGAAATGCTCTGGCCACTATGCGTGTTACCAACAACAACAACAACAACATTTATTTATATAGCACATTTTCATACAAAAAGTAGCTCAAAGTGCTTTACATAATGAAGAAAAGAAGAATAAAAGACAAAAAAGAAATTAAAATAAGACAACCTTAGTTAACATAATAAGGAGTAAGGTCCGATGGCCAGGGTGGACAGAAAAAACAAAAAAAAACTCCAGAAAGCTGGAGAAAAAAATAAAATCTGTAGGGGTTCCAGGCCACGAGACCGCCCAGTCCCCTTTGGGCATTCTACCTAACATAAATGAAATAGTCCTCTTTGTAGTTAGGGTTCTCACGGAGTCACTTGATGCTGATGGTTATACAGACTTCTGGCTTTTAATCCATCCATCATTGTTGGAACATCATGGTGCTTTGGGTAGATGGTGGTGGCACAAGCCACCACCAATAGGACACCGGAAAAGGAAACAGAAGAGAGAGTAGGGGTTAGTACAAATTTTGAATGAATAGTTATTATAATGAATTGGATATACAGAGTGTCAGGATTAAATTACAGTGAAGTTATGAGAAGGCCATGTTAAAGTAATGTGTTTTCAGCAGTTTTTTAAAGAGCTCCACTGTATTAGCCTGGCGAATTCCTACTGGCAGGCTATTCCAGATTTTAGGTGCATAACAGCAGAAGGCCACCCGCCTCACCACTTCTTTTAAGTTTTGCTCTTGGAATTCTAAGGAGACACTCAGTTGAGGATCTGAGGTTGCGATTTGGAATATAAGGTGTCAGACATTCCGATATATAAGACGGGGCGAGATTATTTAAAGCTTTATAAACCATAAGCAGAATTTTAAAGTCAATTCTGAATGACACAGGTAACCAGTGTAGTGACATCAAAACTGGAGAAATGTGTTCGGATTTTCTTTTCCTGGTAAGGATTCTAGCAGCTGCATTCTGCACTAACTGCAAACGATTGATGTCTTTTTTGGGTAGTCCTGAGAGGAGTGCATTACAGTAATCTAGCCGACTAAAGACAAACGCATGAACTAATTGCTCTGCATCTTTCGATGATATAAGAGGTCTAACTTTTGCTATGTTCCTTAGGTGAAAAAATGCTGTCCTAGTGATTTTATTAATATGCGATTTAAAATTCAGATTACAATCAACGGTTAACCCTAAGCTTTTTACCTCCGATTTGACTTTTAATCCTAATGCATCCAGTTTATTTCTAATAGCCTCATTGTATCCATTATTGCCAATCACTAAGATTTCGGTTTTTTCTTTATTTAATTTGAGAAAGTTACTATTCATCCATTCTGAGATACAGGTTAGACATTGTGTTAGCGAATCAAGAGATTTGGGGTCATCAGGTGCTATTGATAAATACAGCTGTGTGTCATCAGCATAGCTGTGGTAGCTCACATTGTGCCCTGAGATAATCTGACCTAATGGAAGCATGTAGATTGAGAAGAGCAGCGGACCCAGGATAGAGCCTTGTGGAACACCATATAGAATATCATGTGTCTTTGAGTTGTAATTATCACAACTAACAAAGAATTTTCTCCCTGCCAGGTAGGATTCAAACCAGTTTAAGACACTGCCAGAGAGGCCCACCCATTGACTAAGGCGATTCTTAAGAATATTATGATCAATAGTGTCAAATGCGGCACTCAAATCTAAGAGGATGAGAACAGATAAATGGCCTCTGTCTGCATTTACCCGCAAGTCATTTACTACTTTAACGAGTGCAGTTTCTGTGCTGTGATTTGTTCTAAAACCTGACTGAAATTTATCAAGAATAGCATGTTTATTGAGGTGCTCATTTAACTGCATAATGACTGCCTTCTCTAGAATTTTACTTAAGAAAGGCAGGTTAGAGATGGGTCTATAATTTTCAAGAGCAGAGGGGTCGAGATTATTTTTCTTAAGTAGGGGTTTAACTACCGCAGTCTTAAGACAGTCTGGGAAGACCCCCGTATCTAATGACGAATTTACTATGTCAAGAACATTATCAATAGGACATCACCAGGACATCTTCCTGGAGCCAGGCCTGGGAGAAGTGCCCAAACGTGAGAAACTGGCGACCGGGCCTACCGCACAGCCTGGTTTGGCACAGCTCAAAAAATGCAATGTGAGGACACACTCTTGTGGGCCCACCACCTGCAGGAGGAATACGGGCAAGGTGGAATGCGACATATTGGCAGCCATCAAAGGTCTCAGACCAGAGAATGTTTTAGTGCAAGCTCTCAAAGTCCAAGTGGGCTGCCATATGCCTTTTAACTCAAAAGTGGTTTCCATCTAGCCAGGATCATGAGGGTTCAGCAGTTCTAAATCTGAGGCCATGGTCTTCAATTGGAAGAAAAGGGTGGACTGTCCTGACTGAGTTGGGGGGTCAGTTATAGCCTCAAGCAGACGACTTTAAAAATTTTCAGGGTCTTGCTAACAAGAGAGAGGGGAAATGGGAAGGTGAGAAAGATTCAGGAACGGCGAGCTTACAGTAAGTTATAAGACAAAGCACTCGATTTACCAGTCGATTTTACAATCCCTACCCTCAAGCTTTAGGCCAGTGACTCTTAACCTTTTTTGAGTCACGGACCCCTTTAAGAATCTGATGCTTTAAAGCTGTGGACCCTCATCCCCAAAGATATTTATAGAAACACAACTTTGCATGCAATTAATATAATGTTCTTTATTTATAAAGATTTGATTGTCTCATACACATATGACAAACACAAATGTTTTCTACTACCATTACTACTATTACTGCTACATCTGCTGTAAATCAATAGTATCAGGCTGTATAGTAAATATAAATGTTAATTTTTATTTGACCCTCAGAGACCCCTGAAACCCATTCAAGGACCCCCCCTTGGAGTCTACGGACCTCAGGTTAATTAAACATTAAAATAAAAAATGTAAAAAAAAAAACAAAATGAAAAATGCAAAAAGTAATGGCCATTCGTTATAATTAGGTAATACAGTGCTCTTGTGCAAATTAAGACAGGTCTACTACAACTATTACGTTTTCTACTGACATCACTACTACGACATCTACTCTCTCGTTGTCCACTTTATGTCAATGAGAAGGTTTGTTCTCATTTGACTTGAATAAGAATATGAAACTGTGGAGTGATCTTCGACACGGTGACACGCATATCGTCTTTGACATCCAATCAATTTCGAAATCCATTTCTATTTCGAAAAATTACTGCATGAGATGTAAAACGCGGATAAAAAAAAATCACCAGAGAAAAATCAACAGTACCGGGCTACACAGTAAATGTAAATGTTCATTTTTATCAGACCCTCACGGACCCCCTGAAACTAATCCAAGGACCCCCTAGGAGTCCATGGACCTTAATAAATCATTACTACAAGTGAACTACAATATGTAGCGTAATGAGAACATCGCAAAATCAACTAAATGTTCAAGCAAATTCTAGAAAAAAAACCTGATCTAAATCTGTGAAGTAGTTCTCTCGTGAAAAGCGGACAGACATTCAAACGGGTCTAAAAACTATATGAAATTTCGCTCTTGGACCACAAAATTTTTAAAACCATTTCTTAGTGAGCACCTATGGGTGCAAATTTCAAATCCCATGTCCTTATGGTTCGGGAAATTTCATGATGAGTGAGTCCGTGGGGTTTTACTTTTACGGTGCATCCAGAAAGTATTCACAGCGCATCACTTTTTCCACATTTTGTTATGTTACAGCCTTATTCCAAAATGGATTGAATTCATTTTTTTCCTCAGAATTCTAAACACAACACCCCATAATGACAATGTGAAAAAAGTTTACTTGAGGTTTTTGCAAATTTATTAAAAATAAAAAAATTGAGAAAGCACATGTACATAAGTATTCACAGCCTTTGCCATGAAGCTCAAAATTGGGCTCAGGTGCATCCTGTTTCCCCTGATCATCCTTGAGATGTTTCTGCAGCTTCATTGGAGTCCACCTGTGGTCAATTCAGTTGACTGGACATGATTTGGAAAGGCACACACCTGTCTATATAAGGTCCTACAGTTGACAGTTCATGTCAGAGCACAAACCAAGCATGAAGTCAAAGGAATTGTCTGTAGACCTCCGAGACAGGATTGTCTCCAGGCACAAATCTGGGGAAGGTTACAGAAAAATTTCTGCTGCTTTGAAGGTCCCAATGAGCACAGTGGCCTCCATCATCCGTAAGTGGAAGAAGTTCAAAACCACCAGGACTCTTCCTAGAGCTGGCCGGCCATCTAAACTGAGCGATCGGGGGAGAAGGGTCTTAGTCAGGGAGGTGACCAAGAACCCGATGGTCACTCTGTCAGAGCTCCAGAGGTCCTCTGTGGAGAGAGGAGAACCTTCCAGAAGGACAACCATCTCTGCAGCAATCCACCAATCAGACCTGTATGGTAGAGTGGCCAGACGGAAGCCACTCCTTAGTAAAAGGCACATGGCAGCCCGCCTGGAGTTTGTCAAAAGGCACCTGAAGAAAATTCTCTGGTCTGATGAGACAAAGATTGAACACTTTGGTGTGAATATCAGGCATCACGTTTGGAGGAAACCAGGCACCGCTCATCACCAGGCCAATACCATCCCTACAGTGAAGCATGGTGGTGGCAGCATCATGCTGTGGGAATGTTTTTCAGCGGCAGGGACTGGGAGACTAGTCAGGATAAAGGGAAAGATGACTGCAGCAATGTACAGAGACATCCTGGATGAAAACCTGCTCCAGAGCACTCTTGACCTCAGACTGGGGCGACGGTTCATCTTTCAGCAGGACAACGACCCTAAGCACACAGCCAAGATATCAAAGGAGTGGCTTCAGGACAACTCTGTGAATGTCCTTGAGTGGCCCAGCCAGAGCCCAGACTTGAATCTGATTGAACATCTCCTGAGAGATCTTAAAATGGCTGTGCACCGCCGCTTCCCATCCAACCTGATGGAGCTTGAGAGGTGCTGCAAAGAGGAATGGGCGACACTGGCCAAGGATAGGTGTGCCAAGCTTGTGGCATCATATTCAAAAAGACTTGAGGCTGGAATTGCTGCCAAAGGGGCATCGACAAAGTATTGAGCAAAGGCTGTGAATACTTATGGACATGGGATTTCTCAGTTTTTTTATTTTTAAAAAATTTGCAAAAACCTCAAGTAAACTTTTCTTACGTTGTCATTATGGGGTGTTGTGTGTAGAATTCTGAGGAAAAAAATGAATTTAATCCATTTTGGAATAAGGCTGTAACATAACAAAATGTGGAAAAAGTGATGCGCTGGTAATACTTTCCGGATGCACTGTAACTGCGGTGTGTTTGCCATTGTTTTGGCATCTTGGGTCCATCGATGGTTCCTATTTATTAGACTCAGGTAAGCGCTCAAATTTTGCTCTCCATGATTATTTTCACACACAAAGAACCTTAAGGTGTCGCCGAATGTAACGAGTACTTAAAGCCACTACAGTTCCAACAAATACCAAAAGATATTAACACGTAACTCCTCTGCCCAGTTAGACGACACTTCGCGATACACTCGAAGACCTGACCGCTCACCCAGAAGGCCTTGAAATCAAATCCCCACAAGGATTACGTCCCCTTTGCTGCTTGACCTGTAATCCTGATTGACACCAGAGATACTTTGATGGTAAATCACCTCCTGCAAGTTTGCCATTCCATTTCCTGATGACTGCACATTCAACTTTGAGCCCCATGTCTAATCTTGGTCTCACTTCACTTCTCCTCTGTAATTTTTTAAAACCGCCAACGGCAAAATGATGTGACCTTCGGCTCTCCTCATCTTTGGTTTTGTCCTCGTCCATTCAAAGGACTTTTTCTTTGAACTTATTGTGTTGAAAATCTTCATACTGTTTCACATTTCTGAATCCTTCCTAAGGGCAGTTTTGTAAAGCTGATTTGTGGAATATTCTAGAAAATATTCACTTTGCATGTCATGTAAAAATTACATACAAATGTGGAAGTAGAGTGTTGAACCGTGTTAGCCATTCATGGATGTAATGAGATGTCAAGTAAAATGACCCCCTTTTAACGAAAAAGATGACACTATGCAAGCTTTTGAGGCCACTCAGGCCAAGATGTCTGAAGAATGGGCCTGAGTGCATATTGTAATCTTTGTCGTTAGCCAATAAATGGGGGTCATTTTACTTGACGTCTCATTTCATACAGATGTGGACAAATGTGTTGGTCCTCATTACAGCTCATTGCCTCTTGGAAAATGACAAAAAGTAAAGCAATTGTCACTTGTGTACCCACATACCTTTGATAAGCCATTGAGTAAAGCAGAGCAAGTGTGACAAGAGATCAAATGTTGCTTCTTCTACAAAGATCTACTAAAATGGCCTGCACTGCTTTGTTGGGACCCCTAGAAAAGACCCTAAATAATTAGATTCAAGTGATTTCTCAAACTCGCTGTATTCTTCAATTCATATCACACACATGTCTCTAGTTAGTCATTCAGATCATTCAAATGGAGAAAAGTTGTCACTGTGCTGTCTGGTGTCATCGTATGTTCCACACTGAACATGGACCAGAGAAAGCAAAGGTAGAGAATCGTCTGAGAAGAAATGACACACAAGCTTTTTAAAGATAAAGGGTAGAAGACCACCATCTCCAAGCAGCTTGATGTTCCTGTGACAACAAATATTAGGAAGAAGTTGAAGGTCCATGGCACTGTAGCCAACCTCCTTGAGAAAATCGACTCCAGAATGGATGGAAGGTCAATGAGAATAGTAGACAAAAAGCCAAGGACAACTTCCAATGAGATATACAATACAATACAATACAGTTTATTTTTGTATAGCCCAAAATCACACAGGAAGTGCCGCAATGGGCTTTAACAGGCCCTGCCTCTTGACATCCCCCCAGCCTTGACTCTCTAAGAAGACAAGAAAAAACGCCCAAAAAAAACCTAGTAGGGAAAAATGGAAGAAACCTTGGGAAAGGCAGTTCAAAGAGAGACCCCTTTCCAGGTAGATTGGGCGTGCAGTGGGTGTCAAAAGAAGGGGGTCAATACAATACAATACAGTACAGTACACAGAACAATTTCTCAATATAGTAAGAAATAAAAAAATATACATTTTAGAAGTACAGAGTAGAATTTAACAGTAGATGATATATCCCATAATAAGATTTGTATTTGTATAGAGTCCTGGAGACCTCATCCTTCAAGCTGCCTCCCCCATTTGGCCATTCCACGGCTGAAACAGTGCTGGGCCAGCCAATTCGATGAAAGGACCCCTCTCTCCCACGATTCTTGCGATCCTCCATCTGGGATGACTTTTCCTTAGGCAGGCAAAACAACTTGGCAGGTGGGCCGTGGCACCAAGTGCCACATTTGAGTACCGAGAAGAAAAACAGAATAAGTGAGGGTTAGTATACAATTCTAACTGTCATGTTACTTATGTTTAAGTGCTAATGACTAACAACAGAGATGTAGTCTGTACAGTTAATCAGCAGCTCTAGTCAGGATATGCTAAACTGAAGTAGTGAGTCTTCAGCCGGGATTTAAAAGCTGAGACCGAAGGGGCATCTCTTATAGTAGCAGGCAGACCATTCCACAGTTTAGGGGCCCTGTAACTAAAAGCTCGACCCCCCACTGTTATTTTATTAATCCTTGGAATCATAAGCAGACCGGCATCTTGAGATCTTAATGTGCGCTCAGGTTTGTAAGTCATGATAAGTTCAGACAAGTAAGCCGGACCTCGGCCATTTAATGCTTTATATGTTAAAAGAAGGATTTTGAAATCTGCCCTAAACTTAACCGGGAGCCAGTGTAAGGATTTAAGAACTGGAGTTATGTGTTCATATTTTCTTGTTCTTGTAATAATTCTCGCAGCCGCATTTTGGATTAACTGGAGGCTGTATAAAGAACAGTTTGAACATCCAGTGAACACCGCATTGCAGTAGTCAATCCTACTAGAGATAAATGCATGAATTAGTTTCTCAGAATCCTGTTTATTTAAAAAGCGCCTTAATTTCCTAACATTTTTAAGATGGAAGAAACATGTTTTGGACAACTTTGTAATATGCGCTTTAAATGACATGCTAGAGTCAAAGATAACTCCTAGATTGCGGGCTGATTCAGTAAAATTGACTGGGATTCCCATTGACTTAAATGATGACAAAATATTATTGTGATCAGCATCATTCCCTCCAACAATTAACATCTCTGTTTTATCTGTATTTAAAGACAAGTAGTTCTCATTCATCCACTCCTTTAATTCACTAACACAACTAATTAAAGACAACATTGGAGAAACTTCATTTGATTTAAATGAAAGGTATAACTGGGTGTCATCTGCATACGAGTGAAAATTAACATTATGTTTCCTAATGACAGATCCCAGTGGAAGCATGTAAAGTGAAAACAGTAAAGGTCCCAGTACTGAGCCCTGCGGGACACCATATTGAACTTCTGTGTATAATGATGGAGTTCTGTCAGCACATTTCTGTACATATTGGAATCGATTTGATAAGTAAGAACTAAACCAAGCGAGCATGGTGCCTGTAAGCCCAACATCATTTTCTAGCCTGTGCAGTAAAATAGAATGGTCGATGGTGTCAAACGCTGCACTTAAGTCCAACAACATAATTACAGTTGAGTTTCCTTCATCAGAGGATATCAGAATGTCGTTTACAACCCGTGTTAGTGCCGTTTCTGTACTATGAGCAGTGCGAAAACCAGACTGGAATTTCTCAAATAAATTGTAATGCGTAAGGTGAGTCTGAAGCTGACTGGCGACTACTTTTTCTAGTATTTTAGAGAGAAACGGTAAATTTGAAATAGGCCTATAATTATTTAGTATATGTGGGTCAAGGTCTGACTTTTTAAGTAATGGTTTAATGACTGACACTTTTAGTGCATCTGGTACTGTGCCATGCAATAATGAACTATTGATAATGTTTAGGATAGGCGCTGCAAGAACATCCATTGCACTTTTTACTAGTTTTGTTGGCACTGGATCAGGGAACAAGTAGTGGGCTTCATTTTAGAAATTAAACTTAAGACTTCCTGCTCAGTTACAGGATTAAAATTACTAAAGTGCTGAGTGCAATGTGAGACAGGGTCTGCTAAGCTAGTATGCGGTTTGTACTGTGATGCAGAGATCTGGGATCTTATATTTTTAATTTTCTCATTGAAGAAGTTAATAAAGTCTGTACTGCTAATGTCTGTTGGTATTTTGCACTGTTGATCTGAATTTCCATTTGTTAATTTAGCCACTTTTCTAAACAGTGCCCGAGGATTTTTATTATTGCTATCTATTAATGTAGAATAATATTCTGACCGAGCTTTAAAGAGGGCTTTTTTATATTTATTAACACTCTCTGTCCATGCAATTTGAAAGACCTGTAGCTTTGTTGTTCTCCATCTGCGCTCCAGTTTTCGACACTCTAATTTAAGAGCTCGAGTGTTTTCATTAAACCAGGGAGAGTTTCTATGTGCTTTGATCACTTTTGTTTTAAGGGGAGCCACTGTGTCCAGAGCATCTCTCAAGGTCACATTATAATGTGATGTTAGCTCATCTAAATTGTTTTCTGTGTTTACATTTGATGTTAACTGATCTAAATGGTTTTCCACAATTACACTCGACTTACTCAAGGTATCTATAAATTTTGAAGCAGAATTACAATCTAGATGCCGCACTGTCTTTGTTTTAATCTGGGAGTGTGTTCGCAAGGGCAGGACCAAATCAAATGTAATTAAGTAGTGATCAGAAATAACTTCATTTAATGGAGTGATAATTAAATTTTGAATTTCAACTTTGTAAGTTATAATTAAATCTAATGTGTGGTTATGATTATGAGTTGGACCTTTGACATTCTGACAAAATCCTACTGAATTTAACAAATAAGTAAAACATTTGCTAAAAGTGTCAGTTTCCACATCAATGGACCAGATATAAGCTGAACTCCAAGGCTGAGGTCTATCAGTGTCTGATCGCACCATCTCTTGCTTTTTGAGTGACAGTGGAGCTCAATAGAAGAAGACTCAGTAAAGAAAAAACATCAAAAAGCCAGACTGGAATTTGCTAAAATGCACATTGAAAATGCTACTGGGAGAATGTCCTGTGGACAGATAAGACAACACAAGAGCTTATCGATAACTCACATCAGCTCAAGGTCCACAGATGGGAAAAAAATAAAGCTTTTAAAGAAAAGACCACCAGACCTACTGTGAAACATGAAGGAGGCTCGCTTATGTGCTCCATCATTCTGGATTGTTCATTGTTGGTCACCAAACTGTTATTGGATGGTTGGCAGAAGTTGCCCTCGGAGGATGTTTTGGTCCCATTCTTTATTCATGGCTGTGTTCTTAGACCAAATTGTGAGTGAGCCCACTGTCTTGGCTGGGAAGCAACCGCACGTGACATGAATGGTCTCAGGATGCTTTACTATTGGCGCTCACCTTTTCTTCTTTGGATGCCCCAAACAATTGGAAAGGGGATTCATCAGAGACAAGGACTTGACCCCAGCAGTCCTCAGCAGTCCAATCCCATAATATGAGTCTGTCCCTGATGTTTTTCTTGGTGTTTTCTTCATTCTTGACACCCACCTGGCCATCCTCCACAAATCACTCACACCTGCCTGCTGCCATTCCTGAGCCAGCTCTGCCGTGGAGGTGCCCAGAGATGAATCAACTTTAGGAGACACTCCTGGCACTTGCTGGACTTTCCTGGGTGCCCTGATGCCTTCTTCACAACAGCTGTGGAAATGTTTTTTTGTTAGATGAAATTCATTTTCATGGCAAAGAGGGTCTTTGCAGTTAATTGCAATTCATCTGGTTGCTCTTCAGAACATTCTGGAGTAAATGCAAATTGCCATTATAAAACGTTTGTGAAAATTAAGATTTGCGTCATTCTCAAAGCTTTTGGCCGCGACTGCACTTCAACGAGTTTGAAAGTAAATAAAGGTGAAGGTCTCTTTAATGTTGATCTGCTCAGATCCACAAAACAAATTGATGGTGCTCTTCCAAAAAAGAAAAATGGAAATGTCTGCTGTAGCAGAATGAGAGCACAGTAGAATTAAATAGCAGGTTTAACGAAGGACAAGAATGGATTTCTAATTAAGAAACTGGTTGGTGTGAAAATATTTGGAGTTTGAGGTCTTGACTTAGCTGGTCCAAAGTTGGCTCATTTCACATCTCATTTCTTCCATTTAACAAAAATAAGAAGAACTTGAGAGAACTGAATCTGAAGAAGATAAGGCAATGGAAATGAGCGGAAAAGAAGTGAATTAGCAGAGAAAACTGCTCCCTAATTAAGAAGACGGTTAGAATGAAAACCTAAAACGTCACTGCTCTGGGACTTGTTTTGTTTTGGACGTGCTCTGTCTCTAGGTATGTCAGAGGACTGGGACTTTGTGAAGTGGGGTCCAGCCTCACGTGGGGAGGCAAAATGGGAGTGGGGTGGGGGATAAAGGGGGTAGAGAAAGAGAGCAAGCTATATCTAATTTATCGTTTTAATCCTTTTAATTATAACTACCAACCTAACAATGAGCTGCATGGCAATAACTTGTGGGAAAATTAGAAATTAAGGTTAAAGCTGTCTCACTTCCAGTTAAGACTACAAAATGACATCAAAAATTCAGAATCAATGTCTCCATGAAGGGACAGTTAACTTTGTGAGCTGGAATGTTAAAGGTCTGAATCACGAATTAAAGAGAAAGAAAGAATGAAAACTTACAGCAATTGTAGCCCTCCAAGATTGGAGTTGGACACCCCTGGAACACTAGAAATGTTTCCTTAATTTTCCTGATGGTGTTTTATGGCTTTCAACTTAGCAGAATTCAGTGTAGGCCACAGAAAGAGAATGCCGCTCTCCTCCTCTCCACACAGCTGAGTAATGTTTTGGTGTGAAATCCAGCGCATTGGGCGTTAAGTCGGAAAGGAATCCTTAAATGGATGGGTGCCAGTCCATAGCAGGGCACAATATTTGTCTTGCTTTTTTTAAAAATTTCCTATTACTGTAATGCGACATTCAGTTTTAATTGTTCAGGGTGTCACCAACTCATTCATCCCAGGAATGTAGTAATAAGCTCTTGTTGGATTGTCTTTAATTGTCTCACGCTTGTAAGGCGTACTTTACCGTTGTGCTCTCTTTCAGCTTTGCCTTCACATTGGCTCACTGCACACGCCCTACAAACGTATTCACATTGATATTATTTTTAATACTATGTTTAAGTTTCCACCCAGCACCATGGGTTTCATATAAAAGTCAAAGAATATATTAGCCAGTGACCTGAAGTTTCTAATCCATATTAAATTGCTGGTAATCTTCTTCTTTTTCATCTTTTACCACTGGTATGTAAGGTTGACGTTCTTGACCAACCTACTTGGCTATGCACCTCCTCAGTCAGACTTTTACTTTATGCATTCACATCCACTTTGGCCTCCCACATCTTCATTGTCTCTCCTCATCACCTGTCCATACCACTTCAACCTGCTTTCCTATACTTTCTTAGATATCTCTCCTACTTTTGTTGTACCTCTGATCGTCTCTTTTTTTACTTTCTCATATACAACGTATGGGGAAAGTATTGTAATCACTTAAAAATTTGATTTCAAGATTTTGATGTATCTCAATGTTTTAGACCTCCCTGAGTCTGATTTATTTTCTTGTAGGGAAGTATTGTAATTGTCCAAAAATTTGATGTCATGATTTTGATGAATCTCGATGTTTTAGACCTCCCGGAGTCCAAATTATTTTCTCGTAGGGAAGGTATTGTAATTGTCCAAAAATTCAATGGCGAGATTTTGATGTATCTCAATGTTTTAGATCTCCCTGAGTCCAATTTATTTTCTCGTAGGGAAGGTATTGTAATTGTCCAAAAATTCAATGGCGAGATTTTGATGTATCTCAATGTTTTAGATCTCCCTGAGTCCAATTTATTTTCTCGTAGGGAAGGTATTGTAATTGTCCAAAAATTCGATGGCGAGATTTTGATGTATCTCGATGTTTTAGATCTCCCTGGACCCGATTTATTTTCTCATTCGATGTCAAGATTTTGATGTATCTTGATGTTTTAGACCTCCCTGAATCCGATTTATTTTCTCGTATGGAAAGTACCGTAATTATCCAAAAATTCGATGTCGAGATTTGTTGATGTATCTCAGTGTTTTAGACCTCTCTGAGCCCGATTTATTTTCTCATTCAATGTCGAGATTTTGATGTATCTCAATGTTTTAGATCTCCCTGAGTCCGATTTATTTTCTCGTAGGGAAAGTATTGCAATTGTCGAAAAATTTGATATCGAGTAACATCAAAATGTCGCCATCAAATTTCTCGACAATTGCAATACTTTCCCTATGAGAAAATAAATCGGACTCAGGGAGATCTAAAACATTGAGTAACATCAAAATCTCGCCGTTTTAGATCTCCTTGGGTACGATTTATTTTCTCGTTGGATGTCGAGATTTTGATGTATGTTGATGTTTTAGACCTCCCTGAATCCGATTTATTTTCTCGTAGGGCAAGTATCGTAATTGTCCAAAAATTTAATGTCGAGATTTTGATATATCTCGATGTTTTAGACCTCCCTAGGTCCTATTTATTTTCTCGTATGGAAAGCACCATAATTGTCCAAAAATTCGATGTCGAGATTTGTTGATGTATCTCAATGTTTTAGACCTCCCTGAGTCAGATTTATTTTCTCATTCAATGTCGAGATTTTGATGTAAAACAATGTATTAGACCTCCTTGAGTCCAATTTATTTTTTCATAGGGAAAGTATTGTAATTGTCAAAAAATTCGATGGTGAGATTTTGATGTATCTCAATGTTTTAGATCTCCCTAAGTCCGATTTATTTCCTCATAGGGAAAGTATTGCAATTGTTGAAAAATTTGATATCGAGTAACATCAAAATCTGACCATCAAATTTTTCGACAATTGCAATACTTTCCCTACGAGAAAATAAATCGGACTCAGGGAGATCTAAAACATTGAGTAACATCAAAATCTCGCTGTTTTAGATCTCCTTGGGTCTGATTTATTTTCTCGTTCGATGTCGAGATTTTGATGTATTTCATTGTTTTAGACCTCCCTGAGTCCGATTTATTTTCTCATTCAGTGTCGAGATTTTGATGTATCACAATGTGTTAGACCTCCTTGAGTCCAATTTATTTTCTCGTAGGGAAAGTATTGCAATTGTCGAAAAATTTGATGGTGAGATTTTGATGTATCTTGATGTTTTAGATCTCCCTGGGTCCGATTTATTTTCTCGTTCAATGTTGAGATTCTGATGTATCTCGATGTTTTAGACCTCCCTAGGTCCTATTTATTTTCTTGTATGGAAAGTACCGTAATTATCCAAAAATTCGATGTCAAGATTTGTTGATGTATTTTCGATGTTTTAGACCTCCCTGAGTCTGATTATTTTCTTGTAGGGAAAGTATTGTAATTGTCCAAAAATTTGATGTCAATATTTTGATGAATCTCTATGTTTTAGACCTGCCTGAGTTTGAAAATACCATTTTTGGAATTCTGTCTGTGTGTCTCTGTGTGTGTAAACACGATAACTTGAGTATGCTTTCACTTAGGCCAACCAAATTTTGCATACAAACATTAGGTACAAAACATACATTTCTATCAACTTTTGGGCTATTTCTGCTTATGCAGCTGCAGAGTCCGGATTATTCAATTTTCCTTTTCTTATAATTGTTCAATATATTATTGACTTGATTTGATTTTTTGTTGATGGTTCTTTAATGTACATAATATAAAAATATAATCATTGTCTTGTGGTTTACTCCCCAAATATCCATCCCGATATCTGAGTAAATGAGAAAGTTGAGGGGAGACCACTCTCAAGTTTTTTCTCCTGTCTTTCTTTGTAACGTCATCCACCTTCACATTTGCATTTCTGTCACATACAACTTCTTCTCCTGCACTCCCTTTACTGCCCACCATGTCTCATTGCCACAAATCATTGCTGGTCTTACCACCGTCTTAAAAAACTCACCATTAACCTTCACCTTCATTCTTCGATCACACAACACTCCTGATTCCTTCTTCCAATTGTTCCATCCACAATGCACTCAATGGGTTATCTCTGCATCTTGGGCTACCACTGGTCTTAGATATTTAATCTTCTGCACTCTTTTCAATAGATCTTCCTACAGGCTAACTTCTGAGTCCTGATCATCATTAAATCTCATCTCTTCTGTTTTCTTCCAATTTATCTTCAATTTTCTGTCTTCCAGACCCTTCTCTATTCTTTCAACTTCCTCTCCACTTCCTCTTTTCTGGTGCCACACAACACAATGTCATCAGCACAAACCCTACACCAGGGGGATCGATAATTTATTTCACAAGTTAACACATCCATTACCAGATCAAAGAAGTAAGGACTTTAGGAAGATCCCTGGTGCAGACCTCCTGGAACTCTAGGATCTTGTCTGTTACCCCAACCCTTCATAGATACCCTGAACAATACTCAAACATTTCTAAGGTCCTCTATTCTCTCTCATGCACCTCTAGACCTCTTCATGGGTCACTCCATCAGAAACCTTCTCCAAATCAATGAACACCAAGCGCAGTCCTTTCTATTTTCTCAATGCTTCTCTGTGAGATGTCTCAACGCAAAGATTGCATCAGTTGTTCGTCTCCCTTGCATAAAACTTAATTTCTCCCTAAATCTTCCCTGAGCCTTCTGTCTTTAACCCTTTCCCAAATTTTCATTGTATATGAAATTGGTTAAAGTACTACTACTACTACTGCTTCTTATCTTCATTTTTTGGCTGCTCCCGTTAGGGGTTGCCACAGCGGATCATCTTCTTCCATATCTTCCTGTCCTCGTCATCTTGCTCTGTCATACTCATCACCTGCATGTCCTCTCTCACCACATCCATACACCTCCTCTTAGGCCTTCCTCTGTTCTCCTTGCCTGGCAGCTCTATCCTTAGCATCCTTCTCCCAAAATACACAACATCTCTCCTCCGCACATGTCCAAAGCAACCCAGTCTCGCCTCTCTGACTTTATCTCCCAGCCGTTCAACCTAAGCTGACCCTCTAATGTTCTCATTTCTAGTTCTGCCCATCCTCATCACACCCAGTGCAAGTCTTAGCATCTTTAACTATCTGTCACCTCCAGCTCTGTCTCCTGTTTTCTGGTCAGTGCCATTGTCTCCAGCCCATATAACACAGCTGGTCTCACGACCGTCCTGTAGACCTTCCCTTTCACTCTTGCTGATACCCGTCTGTCATAAATCACTCCTGACACTCTTCTCCACCCACTCCACCCTCCCTGCACTCTCTTTTTCACTTCTCTTCCACAATCCCCATTACTCTGTACTGCTGATCCCAAGCATTTAAACTTATCCACCTTTGCCAACTCTACTCCCCTCATCCTCACCATTCCACTGACCTCCCTCTCATTCACACACATGTATTCTGTCTTGGTGTTCCTACGGAACCTTCATTCCTCTCCTCTCTAGAGCAGATCTCCACCTCTCCAGGGTCTCCTCCACCTGCTCCCTACTATCGTTACAGATCACAATGTCATCAGCAAACATCACAGTCCACAGGGACTCCTGTCTAATCTCATCTGTCAACCTGTCCATCACCATTACAAATAGGAAAGGGCTCAGAGCCGATCCCTGACGTAATCCCACCTCCATCACTCCTACCGCAGACCTCACCACGGTCACACTTCCGTCATACATATGCTGTACAACTCTTACGTACTTCTCTGCCACTCCCAACTTCCTCACACAATACCACAGCTCCTCTCGAGTACCCCTGTCATATGCGTTCTCCAGGGATAATAATAATAATAATAATAATATTTTATTTTTATAGTGCCTTATCATAGACTCAAGGTCACTTTAAAAAGGTAATCAAGATTATACAATACAATGCGAGCCTACAAATGTTAAAATAACACAAAATATAAAACAAGTTAGAATATATCACATAATACATTTCTATTATTGTAAAAGATAAACTGATGAGTAAAGAGTTAGGTTTGAATAAAGGAATAATAATGTTGAGCAAACAGATGTGTTTTAAGATTAGACTTTAATGAGGATGAATTTGTACGGTCATGGAGATGCTATGGAAAATTGTGGGGATTGTGACAATGAAAGATCTATCTAATCCCACAGTAGGTAGATAGATGATAGATAGATAGATAGATAGATAGATAGATAGATAGATAGATAGATAGATAGATAGATAGATAGATAGATAGATAGATAGATAGATAGATAGATAGATAGATAGATAGATAGATAGATAGATAGATAGATAGATAGATTTTAGCGTAGTTGGCAGGATCAGATAGATAGATAGATAGATAGATAGATAGATAGATAGATAGATAGATAGATAGATAGATAGATAGATAGATAGATAGATAGATAGATAGATAGATAGATAGATAGATAGATAGAACTTTTATTGTCCCCAGGAGGAACTTTGGATTTTTTACAGAAACTTTTTAAATTAATAATTGTATAGACACTGTATGGTCTGAACACACACCAGAATGACAAAAGAGAAGAAAATAAAAGAAAAAGAAAAACTCCTGACTTGACACTCCCAGTTCCAGTGAGGTTCTACACATGTGTACTGCATTGAAGTTTGAAGAAGCCCCTACTTAAGCCCCTACTTATACTTAAAGATTCTTTGGCTGAAAGTCCTCAGTGTTACTCTGTCACAGAGAGCATGTGTAGCATTGTTCATAGTGGCACTCTGTTTTGTCTTTATGCACTACTTTGCTACAACCTCCAGGGGTTCCAGCGTGTGTCTCATAACTGAGCTTGCCCTTTTAACTAGCTCACTGATTTGGTGGAGTTATAAAAGATGTTAAGGATGTCACATCCCACATTAAAGGAACAAAGTATTCCATGGAAGAAGAGCCTGCTCAGCCCTTTGTTCTTTAGATCCTCTGTGTTATATGACCAGTCCAAGTTGGCATTGATTTGGGCCCCCAAGTACTTGTAGCAGTGCAGCACCTCTACATAGACTTCTTCAATACTGACATAGAGGGTCTCTGGTGCGATGAAAGTCAATAAGCAGTTCCTTTGTTTTGCTGATGTTAAGATGCAGACAATTCCCTTTGCACCAAGCAACAAAGTTCTCCCCCTGGCTCCTCTCCTCTGTCAAATTCCCCTTTATCAATACACCCCATATGTGCAGAATCATCTGAGAATTTCTGCAGGTGACCTGACCTGCTGTTATATTTCTAGTCGGAGGTGTACGGAGTGAAGAGAAGAGCAGACAGGCCTGTTCATGTGGTGCTCCAGTGTTACTCACACAGTCAGTCCTTGAGTCTCACACACTGCGGTCGGCCTGACATGACTGTCCATCATCCAGGACACCACCAGCTCACTCACCTGAATATCTCTTAGTTTACCTCTTAAAAGGGATGGCTGGATAATATTGAAGTCACTGGAGAAATTAAAAAATAGAATCTTCTCAGTGCTGCCAGCTTTAGCCAGGTGAGAATAAGCCTTTTGGAGCAGATAGGTAATGGCATCCTCCAGTCCAACTTCATTGGGTCCAGGTGGTCAACCACAAAAGGACTCGTATACTCCAGGAGCAGCCTGTCAAATGTTTTCAAGTCAGTGCCACTGGTCTGCAGTCACTAGGTGAAGGCCTGTCTTCTTTTTAAAGGAACATTGCAGGATGTTTAGCACAGCAGCAGAACTTTCTGGAGCCTTAGGGTCACACTGAACAGGAAGACAGAAGATCAGGAGGACTAGAAAGTAGACCAGTGCCTGAGTATCTCAGCGTGTGTGAAGGTTTGTAAGGACAAAGAAGTGTAAGAAGTAGCGAGGCCGTTTAGAGCTTTACATGGAAGGACATGTCATTTATATTTTATATGAGCTGCTACAGGAAGCCCTTGTAACTGGAATAGAACAGGTGGGATATGCGCAGATTTCCGAGAGTGAGCAAGTAATCTGTCAGCAGAATTTTGTATTTATTGCAGTTTATTTTCAAGATTTGGCAGGCAGACCAGTGACAGTAATATATATACGAGAAGCGATAAAAGCATGAACAGTAATAACTGGGAGAAGACGTGCAAAGTTATGTAAGCGACAGAAAGCTACTTTAGCCAAGGAAGAAATGTGCGATTGAAAAGAAAATCATGTCATTTTCCAACCCACTTAATCCAGACCAGGGGCGCGGGTTGGGGCTGCCATAGGAAAATGTCACTGCTCAAAGGAATGACTTGTGAGACTTCAAAGAGATTCACATTTATGTTTCATTTAACAATCTGAAATTCCATCCATCCATTCATCCATTTTTCCAACCCGCTGAATCTGAACACAGGGTCACGGGGGTCTGCTGAAGCCAATCCTAGCCAACACGGGGCACAAGACAGGAACCAATCCTGGGCAGGGTGCCAACGCACCACAGGACACACACAAACACACCCACACACCAAGCACACACTAGGGCCAATTTAGAATCGCCAATCCACCTAACCTGCATATCTTTGGACTGTGGGAGGAAACTGGAGCGACCGGAGGAAACCCACACAGACACAGGGAGAACATGCAAACTCCACGCAGGGAGAACCCGGGAAGCGAACTCAGGCCCCCAGGTCTCCCAATTGCGAGGCAGCAGTGCTACCCACTGCGCCACCATGCCGCCCAATCTGAAATTCCTTGCGAGAAATAGCTTTAGACAGAAAGGAGGCATGAGATGTAAAAAAAATCAAGAATTTGGTTTGAAAAGCATGTGACATTTTGTGTGATCTCTTTCTGGTCTTGTTTTAATCTCTTTCAAACTTCATATTTTTTTTCTTATTATTGGACTGATGCCTTTATTTAGGGTGACTTACAACATCTGAGATGTGATTGGTTACATTTATTTTGTTTTTCTAATGGTAGCACAGGCAGATGAAGTGACTTGCTCAAAGTTACTTGGTGTCAGCGGTGGGATTGAAACACATAACCTCAGGACTGGAAGTCCAATGTCATACTGTCTGCCTTATCTTCCAGAATGAGTTTGATCTAACTGGAGCACAGCCATATAAATTAGAACAACTAATCATATTTTTCAGGACAGCAGTTCTGTAATCTTAATGTGTTTTATTGCCACAAACAATTGTTCATACATTTGACCATATATTACTGAGCACACAATGCAAATGCTTTCAAATTACAATGCAAAACAATACAATTTATTTGTGTGTAGCCCAAAATCACACAAGGAGTGCTGCAATGGGCTTTAACAGGCCCTGCCTCTTGACAGCCCCCCAGCCTTGACTCTCTAAGAAGACGAGGAAAAACTCTTCAAAAAAACCCTTGTAGGGAAAAAAATGGAAGAAACCTTGGGAAAGGCAGTTCAGAGAGAGAACCCTTTCTAGGTATGTTGGGTGTGCAGTGGGTGTCAAGAAACAGAAGGTAAATACAACACAATACACAAGTAATCCTCAATACAATATGGTAGTACAATAGAAATATTACAAGTACAGAGCAGAATTCAACAGTAGATGATATCACGTCCTAGGATTTGGATTTGTTCAGAGTCCTGGAGACCTCAGCCATCAAGCTGCCATCCCCTATTGATCATTCCACAGCTAAGTCAGTGCTGGGACAGCCAATCTGATGAAAGGACCCCACTACTCGATGATTCCTACGATCCTCCATCAGAGATGACTTTAACTTAGGCAGGCAGAAAAACTTGGCAGGTGGGCAGTGGCACCAAGCGCCACATTTGAGTTACAGGAAGAGAAAAAGAATAGGTGAGGGTTAGTAACAAATTAGAACTATCATATTACTTTATGTTTTAGTGCTAATGATTAACAACAGAGCTGCAGTCTGTACAGTTAATCAGCAGCTCTAGTCAGGGTGTGCTAAACTGAAGTAGTGAGTCTTCAGCTTGAGAGTGAAGGGTCTTATAGTAGCATGAAGACCAGTCTACAGCTGAGTCAGCACTGGGCCAGCCAATTCGATGAAAGGACCCCTCTACCCGACGATTCCAGTTATCCTCTTTCAGAGATGACTTTTTCTTAGGCAGACAGAACAACTTGGCAGGTGGGCAGTGGCACCAAGTGCCAGTTGTGAGTACCAAGAAGAGAAACAGAATAGGTGAGGGTTAGTAACAAATTATAACTGTCATATTACTTTATGTGGGCGCCACGGTGACGCAGTGGGTAGCGCTCCTGCCTCGCAGTATGGGGACCTGGGTTCGCTTCCCGGGTCCTCCCTGCGTGGAATTTGCATGTTCTCCCCGTGTCTGCGTGGGTTTCCTCCAGGTGCTCCGGTTTCCTCCCACAGTCCAAAGACATGCAGGTTAGGTGGATTGGCGATTCTAAATTGGCCCTAGTGTGTGCTTGGTGTGTGGGTGTGTTTGTGTGTGTCCTGCGGTGGGTTGGCACCCTGCCCGGGATTGGTTCCCTGCCTTGTGCCCTGTGTTGGCTGGGATTGGCTCCAGCAGACCCCCGTGACCCTGTGTTCGGATTCAGCGGGTTGGAAAATGGATGCATGGATATTACTTTATGTTTAAGTGCTAATGACTAACAAAAGAGCTGCAGTCTGTACAGTTAATCAGCAGCTCTAGTCAGGGTGTGCTAAACTGAAGTAGTGAGTCTTCAGCCTGAAAGTGAAGGGGCATCTCTTATAGTAGCAGGCAGACCATTCCATGGCTGAGTCAGTGCTGGGCCAGCCAATTAAATGAAAGGACCCCTGTACTCGATGATTCCTGTGATATTCCATCAGAGTTGACTTTACCTTAGGCAGGCAGAAAAACTTGGCAGGTGGGCAGTGGCACCAACTGCCACATTTGACTACCAAGAAGAGAAACAGAATAGGTGAGGGTAAGTCACAAATTATAACTATGATGTTAATTATGTTTTAGTGCTAATGACTAACAACAGAGATGCAGTCTGTACAGTTAATCAGCAGCTCTAGTCAGGGTGTGCTAACCTGAAGTAGTGAGTCTTCAGCTTGACAGTGAAGGGGCATCTCTTATAGTAGCAGGCAGACCTCTCCACAGTTTATGGGCCCTGTAACTACAAGCTCGACCTTCCACTGTTATTTTATTAATCCTTGGAATCCTAAGCAGACTGGCATCTTGAGATCACAATGTACATTCTGGTTTGTGAGTCATGATAAGTTCAGACAAGTAAGCCTGACCTTGGCCATTTAAGGCTTTATATGTTAAAGAAGGATTTTGAAAGGGGCGGCACGGTGGCGCAGTGGTAGCGCTGCTGCCGCGTAGTAAGGAGACCCGGGTTCGCTTCCCGGGTCCTCCCTGCGTGGAGTTTGCATGTTCTCCCCGTGTCTGCGTGGGTTTCCTCCGGGCAATCTGGTTTCCTCCCACAGTCCAAAGACATGCAGGTTAGGTCGATTGGCGATTCTAAATTGGCCCTAGTGTGTGCTTGGTGTGTGGGTGTGTGTGTGTGTGTCCTGCGGTGGGTTGGCACCCTGCCCAGGATTGGTTCCCTGCCTTGTACTCTGTGTTTGCTGGGATTGGCTCCAGCAGACCCCCGTGACCCTGTGTTCAGATTCAGCGGGTTGGAAAATGGATGGATGGATGGATTTTGAAATCTGCCCTAAACTCCAAGTAACAATATACGGGTGGCTGTCCCAAACCTTCTTGATGACTTTGTGTCATTTTTGTGACACAGTTTACAACTGATCACTGTCCTCTACCATTGAATTTCAGTGAAATTCGACATCAGCCCTGAAAGAGTTAAGGAGATCTGTTTTTTGGATTTTTCATTCCTATGGGGCTCGTCATTGCCAGCACATTTGCAATGAACCGCAAAGGACTTTCGGTTTTCCTCAGCCTTTACTTTGATTAGCAGGTAGCCCCGCATCCTGGGGAAACACTCACAAGACACACATAACATAGCAAATGAACAAGAAAGACATTAAAACGACATGCCGACCCCACTTGGGGTGTGTGTGTGTGGGGGGGGGGGGGTGTTTTCTGAAACGTGACACTGTTTTGAAATGTTTAAGGTCCCCCCTTTGCTATTTTACTTTTCTAGGGGTATTCAACTATCTGGAGCTCCAATTCTTGACTTTGTTTGGTCTGATTTTATTACAATATGCACTTCCTAACCTCCTTAAGCAGTCTAAGATAAATGTACTATTCCGGTGATTCGTTAGACTTCAGCCTTTTTAATCTTACCAGCGTTTCTTCCTCTACAATTTCAAGAACACTTCTTTAGTACCTCTTTAGTTGTTACTGTAATGGCTGGGAGGTTATCAGCTTTTTCTCATGTGAACCAAATACGAAGGGGATCTCTAGTTTGAAATTTCATTCCGATGGGTTTGTTAATAATGGATTCATAAAGTATTGAGACCCCTACATGTTCTGTAGACCCTACTGAGTTGCAGATTTAATTTGAAATGGATAAGTCAATCTGTAGAAATGGCCATGAGGATGATTAGTTCCCTCATTTGTCTGTCCTTGTCATTTCCTTTTGATGAGTATAGGAGTCTGATCAGCCAACTGCATCTCAGTGGAGAGGAGCAAGTCTTGCAATATTGGCAGCAGGAGTGACGATAGAGAAAGGACCAATTGGAATGTGATTTGCCAGTAAGGGGAGGAGTCTAGGCACAACACAGAAGTGATACGCACAGTGATGGGCCCATTTTTTGGAAAATGTGACCTGTAGGGGGTGCCACTGAGCTCCTAAGTACTCAAACACAGCAACATCACCACAAGTCCTGGGTAAATCCTTCAGTAAATACCTTTATCAAGACTTTTCTGTATCCTTTACAGAAGCTCCCAAACACAGTTATCTTCTCACCCTCTCTTTCTTCTTCTCTTTTCACTCCTCCAGATGAGGTTTGTCCTACCGACTCTGACCCCTGAGGTTAGGCGTCAGACCCCTTTTATGTCAGATCAGTTTTACGTTGTAGTTGCACGTTGGAAGCACTTCAGCTTCAGGTGCAAGTTCCTTAAGGTAAGGGTGGTCTGTCCCTACAGTTCCCCCTGGTGGCACCCAATGATACCAGCAGGGCTGTCTCAAGGGAGTTCGAATCTCAGCCTACCCTGTGGGTTTCTATGCAGGCACTGTAGTCCCGGGAGATTGCTACCTATACTGTATCACAAAGAAATAAATAATTTGAGGCACCTATATGTTTCTTAGTTTAGTGGCCATTACTAAATTGAAGAATATTTCAATTTAGAATAGAACTAGCCGCCCCCCGTAGTAGTGAAACAGAACAGTGAGAAGCCAACCCCCAACACAGCTTCTGTCTCGGATTAGCACGAATATATCACTACTGCAAGTGCGATAAGAGAAGTCACAAAATCAACCGGAATGTTTGAGCAAATTCTATAAAAAAAAAACAATCTAAATCCGTTAGGTAGTTCTCTCGTTTGCTAGCTAAGCGGAGGTAAAGGTACGCCTCCAGGCTGGTGTGTGAGTGAGAAGGGCCCTGCCATCCCACCCACAGCAGGCTGATGAGTCTCTCTCGGATTAGCACGCGTAAATCGGTTACCGCAAGCGAACTGTGATATTTAGCTCAATGAGAGAAGGTGCAAAATCAAATGGAATGTTCTAGAAAAAGTACGACCTAAACCCATTAAGATGTTCTCTCATTTGCTAGCTAAGCGGATGTAAGATACCCCCCCGAGGCTGGCTTGTGAGTGCGATGGGCCCCACCCCCTCACCATGGACCACTGCATGTCTCAAAGATTTGCGCAAATAAACTGGTACAGCAAGCAAACTATTATACTTAGCGCAATGAACGAAGTCGCAAAATCAACCGGAATGTTCAAGCAAATTCTAAAAGAAAACCCGATCTAAATCCGTAAAGTAGTTTTCTCGTGAAAAGCGGACAGACAGAGAGACGTTGGATTTTATATATACAGAGATATTTATTGATGCACCTTTTATTATTATGTAGCGCCGTTCACTTTTGGGGTTGTGTGTTATGTGGGGGCTGGTTGGGGAGTGAGATGTATATTGTTTGGAGTTTGTTTCATTTCTTTTTATTAATTTATACAGTGCATCCGGAAAGTATTGACAGCGCATCACTTTTTCCACATTTTGTTATCCATCCATCCATTTTCTAACCCGCTGAATCCGAACACAGGGTCATGGGGGTCTGCTGGAGCCAATCCCAGCCAACACAGGGCACAAGGCAGGAACCAATCCCGGGCAGGGTGCCAACCCACCGCAGGACACACACAAACACACCCACACACCAAGCATACACTAGGGCCAATTTAGAATCACCAATCCACCTAACATGCATGTCTTTGGTCTGTGGGAGGAATACCCATGCAGACACGGGAAGAACATGCAAACTCCTCGCAGGGAGGACCCGGGAAGTGAACCCAGGTCTCCTAACTGTGAAGCAGCAGCGCTACCATTGCACCACCGTGCCGCCCACATTTTGTTATGTTACAGCCTTATTCCAGAATGGATTAAATTCATTTTTTTCCTCAGAATTCTACACACAACACCCTATAATGACAACGTGAAAAAAGTTTACTTGAGGTTTTTGCAAATTTATTAAAAATAAACAAATTCAGAAAGCTCATGTACATAAGTATTCACAGCCTTTGCCATGAAGCTCCAAATTGAGCTCAGGTGCATCCTGTTTCCCCTGATCATCCTTGAGATGTTTCTGCAGCTTCATTGGAGTCCACCTGTGGTCAATTCAGTTGACTGGACGTGATTTGGAAAGGCACACACCTGTCTATAGAAGGTCCCACAGTTGACAGTTCATGTCAGAACACAAACCAAGCATGAAGTCAAAGGAATTGTCTGTAGACCTCCGAGACAGGATTGTCTCGAGGCACAAATCTGGGGAAGGTTACAGAAAAATGTCTGCTGCTTTGAAGGTCCCAATGAGCACAGTGGCCTCCATCATCCATAAGTGGAAAAAGTTAGAAACCACCAGAACTCTTCCTAGAGCTGGCCGGCCATCTAAACTGAGCGATCGGGGGAGAAGGGCCTTAGTCAGGGAGGTGACCAAGAACCCGATGGTCACTCTGTCAGAGCTCCAGAAGTCGTGTATGGAGAGAGGAGAACCTTCCAGAAGGACAACCATCTCTGCAGCAATCCACCAATCAGGTCTGTATGGTAGAGTGGCCAGACGGAAGCCACTCCTTAGTAAAAGGCACATGGCAGCCCGCCTGGAGTTTGCCAAAAGGCACCTGAAGGACTCTCAGACCATGAGAAAGAAAATTCTCTGGTCTGATGAGACAAAGATTGAACTCTTTGGTGTGAATGCCAGGCAGCACGTTTGGAGGAAACCAGGCACCGCTCATCACCAGGCCAATACCATCCCTACAGTGAAGCATGGTGGTGGCAGCATCATGCTGTGGGGATATCTGTCAGCGGCAGGGACTGGGAGACTAGTCAGGATAAAGGGAAAGATGACTGCAGCAATGCGCAGAGACATCCTGGATGAAAACCTGCTCCAGAGCGCTCTTGACCTCAGACTGGGGCGACGGTTCATCTTTCAGCAGGACAACGACCCTAAGCACACAGCCAAGATATCAAAGGAGTGGCTTCAGGACAACTCTGTGAATGTCCTTGAGTGGCCCAGCCAGAGCCCAGACTTGAATCCGATTGAACATCTCTGGAGAGATCTTAAAATGGCTGTGCACCGACGCTTCTCATCCAACCTGATGGAGCTTGAGAGGTGCTGCAAAGAGGAATGGGCGAAACTGGCCAAGGATAGGTGTGCCAAGCTTGTGGCATCATCTTCAACAAGACTTGAGGCTGGAATTGCTGCCAAAGGTGAATCGACAAAGTATTGAGCAAAGGCTGTGAATACTTATGTAAATGAGATTTCTCAGTTTTTTTATTTTTAATAAATTTGCAAAAATCTCAAGTAAACTTTTTTCACGTTTTCATTATGGGGTGTTGTGTGTAGAATTCTGATGAAAAAAAAAAAAAATTAATCCATTTTGGAATAAGGCTGTAACATAACAAAATGTGGAAAAAGTGATGCGCTGTGAATACTTTCCGGATGTACTGTATTCACCTTATTATTTTACATACTGTTTGCTTTTTGCCTGTTTAATCATCGATTGGAGGAGATCATTTGGAAGAAGTATGGCTTGTCTGGTCTAACGATCCCTCAATTTGCCAAGCCACAGGGTCTTGGTGGTGTAGCTGCCGTTCCAGACGAGTGGGTTGGCTATTACAAGGTGAAGAGCCCAGAACAAAATCCAAGCTTTATGGGTTACTATCCGTGCCCCCGCCCTCGTAGAAGTGAAACAGGACAGCGAGGAGGGCCCTGCCCGGCTCCCCACTCCTGACGTCATGCTTCCCCTTCCACTCGGCCAGAAGCCTCTCTCTCGGATTAGCGTGAATGTATCGCTCCTGCAACTCTGATTCTTGGCATGATGAGAGAAGTCGCAAAATCAATCAGAATGTTCAAGCAAATTCTAGAAAGAAACCCGATCTAAATTAATTAAGTAGTTCTATTATGAAAAGCATAATTGGATTATATATATATATATATATATATATATATATATAGATATAGATATTGTGAAAGAACAAAGTAACACAGGTTTAACTTTTAGGGTTTTCCACCCTGGTTTACTTGCAACGTAAAGTATCGTCTCCACAATACAACTCAAATGGTCACACCGGACAAAATACAAAGCAAATGGGGGAACATTTATACAGAGGGACAGGAAATTGAATCAGGGATGCTGGGAAAACTTAGAGGTATGCTGTGATGGAGACTTCATCAGCTTGTGACTGGAGGGTATACAGGAACCCGGAAGTATGGCTTCCTTTTGTTTATTTCGCGTTTTCTTACGGCGACAAGTCCTCGTTCTGGCTGATGAGACAAGAAGAGAATGGTTAGTGCGCCGCCTCAGTCCCTCGGCATGGGTTGTCGCGATGTGGTCTAAGTCCTTAAACTGCTCCCCATGCGCTCGTGTGTGACAATATATATATATAATAAATAATAATAATAATAAATTTTATTTATATTGCACATATACTAGCTGTCCCCTGTGGCTCCGCCCACATAGTAGAGAAACAGGACAGTGAGGAGGGCCCCGCCTGGCTCCCCACTCCTGACATCACGCTTCCTCCTCCCCTCGGCCCACAGCCTCTGTCTCGGATTTGGGCATATATAACGATCCTGCAAGTGAACTATGATTCTTAGCACAATGAGAGAATGTTCAAGCAAATTCTAGAAGAAAACCCGATCTAAATCCGTTAAGTAGTTCTCTCGTGAAAAGCAAACAGACAGACAGACAAACGGGCATTGGATTTTTTATACAGAGAGATTCACCTTATTATTTTACATACTGTTTGCTTTTTGCCTGTTTAATCGTCGATTGTGGAAGTGTTTTGGAAGAAGTATGGCTTGTCTGGTCTAACAATCCCTCAGCTTGTCAGGTCACGGGGTCTCGGTGGTGTAGCTGAGTGGGTCGGCCGTTACAAAGTGAAGAGCCCGGAACAAAATCCAAGCTTTATGGGTTATGAGAACCAATTAAAGGCATGACCCGTTAGAAATTCACCGAACACGAGAGTCTTCAAATGCTTCTAAGTCACATGTGAAGGTGTAGCGAATTTCAAATGAAGGTTGGGAGCTCATTCCACCAGCTACATGTTGAAAGAGTCTAGATTGAGATTTGATGCCACACAAAGGTGGCATGACCTGACGGCGTTCATCACCGGACCCCGAGTGAATGAGAAGGAGCACAGCATAGCGTACATGTAGATGCTGACTCACTGACCACTATACTGTATAGGCAAGCAGCAAGGATTTGACATTAACACGTTCTACTGCAGGGAGTCGACATTTTGAATGATCTGCAGCGGCTTGGTAAGACGCGCCAGGAGTGGCTTACAGTAACCCAGAAGTGACCGGAAGGAGTTGTGCTGAAAACTCCATCAGATCTTGTGGATCTGCAAGACCAAGAGACAGTTGCAACAGGGAAAGTGAAGGATAGCTGATGTGGACCACCAGGGGGAGTACGCCCCCCCCCCAATCCAGGACACAGACAGTCTGAGACATAAGGCTTGCCAGACAACACACCTTTATTTCAGTGTGGAAGCGTTTTTCTTTTGCTCCCCACTTCACAACGCAGTACAAAGTGCCAAATGTTAAAATACACAGTTTTTTTCTTCCTCCCTCTTCCTCTTCCTCTCTGTCTCCACTCCTCCTCCTGCAAGCTTAATCCACCTCCACCTCGACTACTGGTGAGGCGACTGCTTTTATAGCACACCTGGAAGTGCTCCAGGTCTTCCGGCTGCACATCCCAGTGTGGTGGAAGTGGTTCCTCTAAAGACTCCGTGGCAACCCTCAGCATCCCCTGCTGGAGCCCACAGACCCCAAAAGGGCTGGTTCAAACTACAACTCCCAACATGCCCTGCGGTGACCCGTGTTGCTGTAGCAACCCAAGGGGGGCTGCCCTCTAGTGTCTCAGGGTAGATAATGACTCCAATGTGGTCTCTCTCCTCTCTCTTGGTCCTTCCACCCACCAGGTAATGGCCCTAGCCATCCGTCACACTGGTCATCCATCACCACGCCAAGGCTGCTTACTGACCTGGCAAATGTTGATGATAGTGAGAAGTGCTGAACAGAGATGGGGTGCTGAATAAACAGATAAAAAGCTGCGATAAAAAGAAGGTCCAGGCTGAGCTTGAGGTGGTGTTCCTACGTCCAAGTTGTTCCCTTTTGTAATTGGATCAGAAGAACAACCGGAAAAAGAAGGGGACGGGAAATCAAAAAAGAGGGGATGAGGATCAGAAAGGTGAAGTGATGTGTGTTTGTGCATTGGGAAGGACATAAAGAAAGACACAAAGAAGCATCTGGAAAGGAAAACAAGATCCAGGACATGGTGGGTGAGTACCAGGGGGTCGGCCATTGCTTTTAGCAAAGAGAGGTTACTGAAGTAACGTCATTCCACAGCTCCTGGCGTGTAAATCCGGTTTTGTCTCTTGACCTTATTTAAAATTGGCAGTTACAGAAATATTTATGAGGACAATTTTGCTGTCAGTGCAAATAACTTTAGGGTAATAGCAAGGAGTGGTCCATTGTGTGACAGCAAGAAAAAAAAACACACATTTAACGATTATGTAATTCTCAGAGACAGGAAAATGCCCTCGAGCTTAACATCAAAGTTACAATACAACTTTTATTATGATTATTTAAGAAAAAAAAAATATGACTCTGGATTTTACTGGTTTAGGGATTAGCGCTGCTGACACACCAATGCAACATCCTAGGCGTGAATCCTCTTCCCCGTCATTTTCCAAGGGAATCTTTCATTTTCTTTGCGCATCTCTAATAACAGATAGGTTAGGTTAACCTTTTAACCGCCAACTCCCTAAATATTCCCCATGCCAGGAGAAATCTGAACAATTTTCGTTTTTTTACTTTACATTTATTCAAGCAGTATTTACCTGCTGAAATACCTGCTGAAATGTTTCAAATAAATGGTCAATCAAAGGATGTAGCTTGAACAAGCAATCACGGTTTGGATCTTTCATATCTGGCTCAGATAACGGGCAGCAGTCCAGTTGAGATGCTGGGGATACACCCACTCATCGCCATCATCCGATGCGTCGTCATTCACAGTATCATGCAGCGCACGTTGCTGATCATCATTGTCGCTAAAATCTTCTTCAGAACTGCTACAATCATGATCAGAATTATTGTCCAAAATCGCCTGCAAAACCTCACTTGAAGTCAGTTTACGTTTCGCCATATTCACAGCTTTCACTTTCGAATCACATCACGTGAGCGGCCAATACAACCGCACAGTTGTCGAAATACAACGTAGTAATAATACCCACGCCAAACTGTCAGTTATACTACGCGCCAGGCATTCACATAACCACAGGCAAATGTGCCGGATAATTCCGGCAGTAAGGCGTCAGCAATAAAGCTACGATGCCGGATATATCCGGCAGAGGGCGGTTAAGGGGTTAACTGGCAGTTCCAATGAGTGTGGGAGTGGGGGGTGAATGGGATTAGCACCCAATTCTGGATTGGCCCCTGATTTAAAATAACAAGCTATCCAGCCCAGGAAAGCTCCCCTATTGTCTCCAAATGACATAAAGTTGAGTTTTGAAGGCCCTCGAGTTCCTCCTTTCTACCACAGGGGTTCTTAATTTTTTTAATCTGAGGACCTAGGGACTAGACCTGTCACTGTGGATGAACTTCAAGGGTCTGTGCCTGTCCAATCAGACTGCTAGGCCCAAAATCTGCACCATTCTAGGACTAGACCCATCACTGTGGATGGATGGACCTCATGGGGCTTTGTCTGTCTAATCTGCCTGCTTGGCCCTAAATTGGTACCATGCTGGGACTAAATCTGTTGGATTGGATGGGTCTCAGGGGGCTATGCCTATCCAATCAGACTGCTAGACTCAAAAATCTGTGCCATTTTGCGACTAGACCCATCGGTGTTGGCGGGCCTCAGGTGGCTATACTTGTCCAATCAGGCTCAAAATCGATACTATTCCTGGACTAGACCCGTCACTGTGGATGGACCTCATGTGGCTATGCCTGTCTAATCTGACTGCTTGACCCTAAATTGGTACCATGCTGGGACTGAATCACTTGGGTTGGGCAGGCCTCAGTAAGCTATTTCTGTCCAATCAGACTGCTAGACACAAAATCGGTACTATGCTGGGATAAGACCCATTGGTGTTGGCAGGCCTCAGGTGGCTATGCTTGTCCAATCAGACTCCAGGCCCAAAATCGGTACTATTCTGGGACTAGACCTGTCAATGTGGATGGGCCTCATGGGGCTATGCCTGCCTAATCTGACTGCTTGGCCCTAAATTGGTACCATACTGGGACTAAACCTGTCCGGTTGGGTGGGCCTCAGGGGGCTATGCCTGACCAATCAGGTTGCTAGGCCCAAAATCAGTACCATATTGTCACTAAACCCATCTGTGTTGGTGGGCCTCAGGTGGCTATGCTTGTCCAATCAGACTGCCAGGCCCAAAATAAGTACCATTCTGGGACTAAACCCATCACTGTGGATGAACCTCATGGGGCTATGCCTGTCTAATCTGACTGCGTGGCCCTAACTTGGTGCCATTGTGGGACTAAACCTGTTGTGTTGGGTGGGCCTCAGGGAGCTATTTCTGTCCAATTAGACTGCTAGACCCAAAATCAGTACCATGCTGAGATTAGACCCATCAGTGTTGGCGGGCCTCAGGTGGCTATGCTTGTCCAATCAGACTGCCAGGCCAAAAATAAGTACCACTCTGGGACTAAACCCGTCACTGTGGATGAACCTCATGGGGCTATGCCTGTCTAATCTGAATGGTTGCTCTTAAATTGGTACCATCCTAGGACTATACCTATCAGATTGGGTGGGCCTCAGTGGATTATGCCTGTCCAATCAAACTTCTAGGCCCATAATCGATACCATTCTGGGAGTAGACAAGTCAGTGTGGGAAGGCTTCAAGGGGTTGTGCCTGTCCAATCAGACTGCTTTGCCCAAATTTGTGCCATTCTGTGACTAGACCTGTTGGTGTTGGTGTGCCTGAGGTGGCTATGCTTGTCCAATCAGACTGCCAGGCCCAAAATCGGTACTATTCTGGGACTAGACCCATCACTGTGGATGGACCTCATGGGGCTATGCCTGTCTAATCTGACTGCTTGGCCCTAAATTGATACCATGGTGGTACTAAATCTAACGGGTTGGGTGGGCCTCAGGGGGCTATGTCTGTCCAATCAGACGGCTAGACCCAAAATCGGTACCATGCTGGGACTTGACGTGTCGGTATAGGTAGGCCTCAGGGGGGCTGTGCCCATCCAATTTAGACCACTAGGCCTGTCTGTATCTATCTTGTGCTAATCGCTGGAGACTTTAACCATGTGACGCTGGACAAAACATTACCTGCCTTCTCCCAGTATGTGGACTGTAACACCCGGGGAAATAAGACTATTGATTTACTGTATGCAAACGTTAAAGACGCATACAGCGCCACCCTGCTGCCTGCGCTTGGGAAAGCAGATCATAACCTGGTTCTGCTTCAGCCTCACTACAAACCAAAAGTGAGAGTCCTACCTACAACCACACGATCATTCAGGAAGTGGACCCCGGAGGCTGAGAAGGCTCTGAGAGAATGTTTTGGAACTACGGACTGAGATATCCTGCAGGGATCACATAGTGAGAACACTGAGGGGGTTGTTGACTGCACTACTGACTACATCAACTTCTATATGGACATTGTAGTTCCAGTAAGAACTGTACGCTGCTATGCTAACAACAAGCCATGGATTACAAGTGACATCAAGGGCTTTTTGAACCAGAAGAAAAGGGCTTTTAAAGACGGTGATCAGCATGAGCTCAAGCGCGTGCAGAAGGAACTCCAAGTCCAGCTTAGGGTGGCGAAGGAGCAATACAGGAGAAAGCTGGAGCAGAAGTTGCAGAATAACAGCATGAAGGAAGTATGGGATGGGATGAAGATCATCACTGGCTGCAGCTCGAAGCGGGGTGCCACTATCGAGAGAGACGTGAAGAGAGCAAACCAAATGAACAACTTCTTTAACAGGTTTCACCACCCTAACCCACTCTCACTCTCATTTCAGAGTACTGCACCCTCCACACATCCTTCTGCTGATACCAGCATAGGACAGACATCCCCACCCATAATTACAACAGCGCAAGTGAGCAGAGAGCTGAGGAGACTTCGTGCCAGCAAAGCAGTGGGTCCAGATGGAGTATTGCCACGACTGCTGAAGGTCTGTGCATCGGAGCTGGGGGGTCCTCTACAGCGCATCTTCAACCTGAGCCTGGAACAGGGGAAAGTCCCGAGGCTTTGGAAAACATCTTGCATCACCCCAGTCCCAAAGGTATCACGTCCTAGTGAGCTGAATAACTTCCGGCCTGTTGCTCTGACATCACATGTGATGAAGACCATGGAGAGGCTGCTGCTTCACCACGTGAGGCCACAGGTTCAACACGCCCTCGACCCTCTGCAGTATGCATATCAGTTGAAGGTGGGAGCGGAGGATGCCATCATCTACATGCTACACTGATCCCTCTCTCACTTGGACAGAGGCAGTGGTGCTGTAAGAATTATGTTTCTGGACTTCTCTAGCGCCTTCAACACAATCCAACCTCTGCTCCTTAGGGACAAGCTGACAGAGATGGGAGTAGATTCATACCTGGTGTCATGGATTGTGGACTATCTTAAAAACAGACCTCAGTATGTGCGTCTCGGGAACTGCAGGTCTGACATTGTGGTCAGCAACACAGGAGCGCCGCAGGGGACTGTACTTTCTCTGGTCCTGTTCAGCCTATATACTTCGGACTTCCAATACAACTCGGAGTCCTGCCACGTGCAAAAGTTCGCTGACGACACTGCTATTGTGGGCTGCATCAGGAGTGGGCAGAAGGAGGAGTATAGGAACCTAATCAAGGACTTTGTTAAATGGTGCGACTCAGACCACCTACACCTGAACACCAGCAAAACCAAGGAGCTGGTAGTGGATTTTAGGAGGACCAGTCCCCTCATGGACCCCGTGATCATCAGAGGTGACTGTGTGCAGAGGGTGCAGACCTATAAATACCTGGGAGTGCAGCTGGATGATAAATTAGACTGGACTGCCAATACTGATGCTTTGTGCAAGAAAGGACAGAGCCGACTATACTTCCTTAGAAGGCTGGCGTCCTTCAACATCTGCAATAAGATGCTGCAGATGTTCTATCAGACGGTTGTTGCGAGCGCCCTCTTCTACGCGGTGGTGTGCTGGGGAGGCAGCATTAAGAAGAGGGACGCCTCACGCCTGGACAAACTGGTGAGGAAGGCAGGCTCTATTGTTGGCATGGAGCTGGACAGTTTAACATCTGTGGCAGAGCGACGGGCGCTGAGCAGACTCCTGTCAATCATGGAGAATCCACTGCATCCACTGAACAGGATCATCTCCAGACAGAGGAGCAGCTTCAGTGACAGACTGCTGTCACCGTCCTGCTTCACTGACAGACTGAGGAGATCGTTCCTCCCCCAAACTATGCGACTCTTCAATTCCACCCGGGGGGGTAAACGTTAACATTTAACATTATACAAAGTTATTGTCTGTTTTCACCTGCATTATTATCATTCTTTAATTTTGTTTTTTGTATCAGTAAGGTGCTGCTGGAGTATGTGAATTTCCCCTTGGGATTAATAAAGTATCTATCTATCTATCTATCTATCTATCTATCTATCTATCTATCTATCTATCTATCTATCTATCTATCTATCTATCTATCTATCTATCTATCTATCTATCTATCTATCTATCTATCTATCTATCTATCTATCTATCTATCTATCTATCTATCTATCTATCTATCTATCTTTTAAAGAGACTGGCCGTATAAGGTAATCCAAAAAACATCCACATCCCATTACACAATTGACAGGCAGAATCCAAAAGAAGGCTGCCAGACCAGGGGTTGGCGCTGTCCTCTAATATAGTGCCGAAGAAGTCATCAGTGACATGCTTGAATGACTACCGGCCAGTTGCACTCACGCCAATCATCATGAAGTGCTTCGAAAAGTTAGTCATGTCACACAAAAAGACTAATCTCCCTGACTCCCTTGACCATCTTCAGTTTGCGTACCGCTCAAACAGGTCAACTGAGGATGCCATATGCTCTGCCGTTCACCTCTCTCTGACACATCTGAATAAAAAAGACACATATGTCAGGATGCTATTCATAGACTTTAGCTCTGCCTATCTATTAATATTTTTTCAATGCGGAAAAATACTCTTTTGTATAAAATATACATATCAAATAATTTATAGGCGCCCTTCTAGCGAGTATGATGACATATAAAACCCAAACTGGTATTTTTGCACAAGTCTAAAGTCACCAATGTGGACCATTAATAATTATAAAGCACAGTTCACAAAAAATGAATGTCACAAAAACTTACATTATCGATATTAGAAAATGTCAGACATTTACACCGCTCCTTAATTGAATGACTATCTGATTTTTCACTGGAAGATCCTCATATTGGCAACAGAATTCATCTATCAAGCGGCAGGGGTGAAGACGCCCAACAGAGTCAGCCTGAATAATTTGTGCCAAGTTCGATCACTGTGGATGACCTGGGCACAGACAATCCTAACCAAGTTGCACTGAAAAAATACCAAGGCAGCAAATTTTTACTTCAGTCTCTTTCTGTGCTTTTCTGCATGTGGATGTGTCCCACACCCACCCTAGCGTCTCTTTTGTTTTATACATGCAGTACATTGCCCACCATAATATTTATGAAAAAGACACATATTTTCTTGATTTGCCCCTCCGTCCCACAGTTTAAAATTACAAATCAAACAATTCAGACATTGTGATTGAAGTTCACATTTAAGGGTATTTGCATCTGTTTCGCTCTCAGCATTAGAAATAACAACAATTTTTATACATGTTTTATTTGAAATTTTAAACTGTGGAGCAGAGGGGCAAATCAAGGAAAAAATGTGTCTTATCTAGTACTTCTTTTAGCTCCCGCTCCAGGGTTTATACTGTCGTGCAACCAGGAACTGCAGTTTATGAAATGTACTTCTGGATTAGCATTTGTCAGTTGTCAGCTCTGCCACACACAGAGCCGTCCCCTAAGTCAGGTCAGGTCAGATCAGATCAGGCTGGGGAGCATTCACTGGTACAGACGCATTGTCACACCCACCACATGACAAAACAGCTTGGGATCCTGGCTGACAAGCCCCCGAGGCAGACTTGCAGTCCAATCCCACCCTTCGGTAATGACCCTCTATCTGCTGTAGCCAGGTGTTGTATGGCCGTCCCCTTGGCCTGGTCCATCCTCTTAGGTCCTCAACAATGAGCCACATTACCCTCAGGGAATCGCGCCACATGGCCGTAGTGCCATAACTGATGCTCCCTCACAATGCAGGTCATGTGCCTCATTTGGGACTCCATGAGCAACACAAAGTCAAACCAGCGGGACCCAAGGATTCACCAAAGAGACACAGTACCGAAAGAGTCGAGTCTTCATCTCAGGTCACTGCATAGCGTCCATGTCTCACAAACAGGAAGCACCAGGACTCTAAAGACTTGGACCTTCATTATTTTGCTGAGATATTGGGAGCGCCACACACCCCTTTCCAGTGACCTCATGACCCCCCATGCTCTCCCAATCCGTCTACTGACTTTATAGGAAGAGTCACCAGAGCCATGAATCTCACTGCTGAGGTAAGTAAACCTCTCGACGAGGCCGACACTCTCTTCGCAGACAGACACATGGCTGATGGCCGTGCCAAAGAGGTCATTAAAGGTCTGGCTCTTGGTTTTTATCATGACCCTTGCAAGCCCAGACTCTCAGACTGCTCACTCAGTCTCTCCAGAGCCCCGATCAGAGCCTCCATTGACTCCACGAAGATCACAGCATCGTCAGCTAAGTCAAGATCAGTGAATCTCTCTTTACCAACAGATGCCCCACGGCTGCTGGACCCCACAATCCTGCCCAACACCCAGTCCATGCCAGAATTGAACAGAGTAGGAGCAGAACACACCCCTGATGGACACCAGAATCAACTGGGAAAAACACAGAAGGTCTGCCTCTACTCTGCACAGCACTCACAGTACCAGTGCACAGGCCGGCCATGATATCCAGCAAAATTGAGGGGATCTCGCAAAGTCTCAGGATGTCCCACATGGCGGCTCGATCAACTGTGTTGAGCACTTTACGAAAATTGACAAAGGCTGCAAAGAAACTCTGCTGATATTGACATTTGTGTTCCATGAGAACCCTCAGTGCCAGGATGTGGTCGATGGTAGACCTCCTAGGGTTAAAACCTGACTAATCCGGTCGCTGGTAGGTGAGCGTGTGATTACGGATCCTACTGAGGATGACCCTAGTGGGGATCTAACCCTGCAATGATTAGTGTTATCCCCCTGCAGTTGCCACAATCCAGGCGATCACCCTTCACTTTCCAGCTCGGCCCCAAGAACCATGGACCATATTACAGATATATTAAAAATTAAAAGAGCAGATTTTGAGATATTAGTACACAAGTTTTAAATATTTTAATAAGTAAACTGTATTTTAAGATATCTGGAATTCATTTAGAGATAGAGCATCTCTACGTGTTCATTTGGCTTGCTATACATCTGTAATATTGAATTGCCACCTGTGCCATCTCAGTGAGATTGGGTGGTCAATGCTAACTGGAGGATCAGTCTTAAAAACAGTTGGATCCTGAGATATCCAGTGTCATTACATCTCACCTGGAGAAGGGGCCTGAGTTTCCTCGAAAGCTTGCATATTGTAATCTTTTAAGTTAGCTAATAAAAGGGGTCATTTTGCTTGCCTTCTCACTACATTCATAATTCACCCTAGTACTACATTATTTCCTATGTGTAATACTTTACATTTACTGACATTAAATTTCATCTGACACAAATCTGCCCAAGCCTGTATGCTATCCAAGTCCTTCTGTGATGATATAACGGATTCCAAATTATCTGCTAATCCACCTATCTTGGTATCATCTGCAAACTTAACCAGCTTGTTCTTTATATTCCCATCTAAATCATTCCTAGATATTAAAAATAGCAGCGGCCCCAGCACTGCCCCCTGCTGGTCACCACTCTTAACATCAGCCAATTCTGATGAGGCTCCTCACCTCATCACCCTCTGCTTCCTGCGTCTGAGCCAATTGTGCACCCATCTATACACCACACCCTGCACTGCCACTTCTTTTAGTTTGATGCCCACCCTCTCATGTGGCACCTTATCAAATGCTTTCTGAAAGTCCAGATAAATCATCTCATCTGCTCCACTCTGCTCATATCCTTTTGTTGCCTCCTCATAGAATTCCAGCCTGTTAGTAAAACACGACCTCCCTCTTCTGAGCCCACACTGAGTGTTCAGTTAAACTCCTGTCCTTGCCAGTTGCTGCTCAATCTTATCCTTAATAATTCCTTCCATTCATTTTTCTGTGATGCATTTTGGGGTACAAGAAACGCCCTGAGATAACACACCCAGACATGGAGAGAATCCCACCATGGGACTTAGGATCATCACGTCACCTAGCAAACATACACGCTATGGGATGTTAGAGGGAAACAAACACAGAGCTTTGGGGATTGGGCAAACTCTTCAAAGCCAGTGGCTGGGCTGGACATTGAACGTGGGTCCATGGAGCTGGAAGGAAGGCTGCCCATCAGTATGTCTGAGAGTCAGTGAGAAGAAACTGCCATTGATATCCTGAGGCCATCTGAATGCTTACAGGTGTATGACCCGAGAGCTCACCCTGTGGATTCCTCAGGTGACACTATAAGTCTTTAATTAGTAAGTCCCAAAGCTCACACTAAATCAAAATGTACGACTTGCTTTACAATGGTGAAGACCAAAAAACAAAATGTCTATCATTCTTCTTTAGATGACCAGGCTGAATTTTCTTCTTAGTAGATAAGCAAGTCAATCTGGTATAAATTCCATGGGTCGTAACAACCCACCTGTACTATTAAAAGCATAAGCTCTTGACTTTTTGAACTTTCAAGGTAATAAACGTACAGAACTCGAAAACCACCAGAAACTGCAAAGGCTACGTAGACACAGGCATGGCAGCTAGATGGCGTCACAGCTCAGCAGTAACTAGAAGAAGACGTACGTAGAGAGAATCGGGGACCGGCCTGCTAAAAAGCATGATAGAGGCCATTACAGCAATAGAAGATGTGACCACTTTAATACTGGCACACACTAAAGCCAATAAATAAATGGTGTCATAAACAAGACAAAAAGGGCCACGAAAAGGGTCCCGGCTGTAAAAATGGATATTAATAATGTACAGAGATGTACAGACTGGAGTATAGATAGATAGATAGATAGATAGATAGATAGATAGATAGATAGATAGATAGATAGATAGATAGATAGATAGATAGATAGATAGATAGATAGATAGATAGATAGATAGATAGATAGATAGATAGATAGATAGATAGATAGATAGACTGCACCCGCCACCCCCTGGCCTGGTGTGGAGTTACCTTCTCTTGGTCCTTCTTCGACAACATTTAGTAACAGACTGAGACAGCCGGAGTACCGTGTGAGGTGATGTCTACACCTCAGCCATCAGGTTCCATAATCAGCCACCCCTTGGCCGAGGTGGTCTTGTGCCCTCTGTGTTTCTGAATGGTACTGAGCTGATCCAGCAGACATCTTAAAAGCTGATGACTCTATGTGTATAATAATGTGCCAATGACATTGGCATTGTGAAACTGTAACTTAGACCAGTGGTTCTCAAACTGTGGGGCGGGCCCCCCTAGGGGGGCGCGAAGTAACAAAAAGGGGATCGCGAAGATGTGAAAAAAAGAAAACAAGAATCGAAAATATGACAAATACACCTATTGAAACCAAAACAAATTACTTTAAACTACATTCTGATACTAGAAAAATAAATACAGAGTTAGATAAATGTTGATAAAAGTTAAGTAGGTATAATAAAATATGCATTGTCACATACGTGCGCATGGGCTTGAGTAAGGGCAGTTCCGAGACATACCGGGATGTGGCAGAGTGCACTGACTCTTTTTCTCTCTTGCCTGCAGACCATTCACGGGAGATCCCACCTGGTCCTCTTGACGTCACTTCCGGGACACAGCCAATGGAAGGAGACCTTGCCGGCTCCGGCCCCTGTGATGTCACGTCCGGGCTCGCACCAATGGCAGAAGACCTACATGAGCCTGACCCCTTTGACTTCACTTCCTGTCTTCCCCTTTAAAAGTCTCCACCTTTTCCCTGTTCCCTCAGTTCTGTGTTGGATTCGGTTTTGTGCACATCAGTGCTATTTCTATTGAAAGCAACTTTGCAGCCAGGAAACCAAATTATACGGGTGGCTGCCCCAAACCTTTTCACGACTCTTATGTCTGGTTATTGTGACAGCATCTATGATATATCATTAATTAAAAAAGAACAAATTGGTATTAGTGGGCTCCTTTCAAAAAAACGTTAGGGGTTTATGGGGAAGGAAGCAGATAGAGGAAAGCCGGTGCAGGAGAGCGAGCGAGAGAGAGAGCAGATTCGATGGAGCAAAGGCAGGCAGCCGGGAGGTGAACCCCTGCAGATGAGTGTTTGGCCGACACTCGGTGGGGCTGAAGAAAGCGGTCACTCCAGCTGAGCGATCACAGAACTGGAGTGACCGGTATTGAAGACGACTGGCCTTCGAAAGGCAACGGCAGTCATGGAGGCTTTGGGCTGGTTTAGCCCCAGCATGAGTGCCCTGGCCGCTGGGGAAAGAACCCAAGTCTCGATCCGGATGGAGCTTGACATAAGCAGGGATCTGACGGCTACCGGACCAGTGTGGAAGGCAGCTGCACCTGCAGGTAGGGCGACTCCCCTGTTGCAAAGCCCAATGGGAGAAGCAGGGAGCCGCCAGGTAGAAAGAAGAAGGCACCGTGGAAAATTCATAAAGGAATATGTAAACGGAAATCACTCTGAGCGTAGGAGCCCTCTCACCTTCCAGGAAAGAAGGAAGTGCACACATATGTAACCCCCTTGCACCACCCTTCCTTTAATCAGCATGCAAGACCCTGAGCTCTTTATTATGGTGTCGCCGCCTCTGTATTGTTGGCATGTACAATATATGCCACCGTCAGTCTTTGAACACTCAACCAAATCACAGTTTACTCCAAATTTAAGTACAAAAAACCTCTCCTTACTTAAATGCAAAATGAACAGGTTTCCAAACTAGGCATTTTACAAATATATACAATCTATATATATAATTCACTAAGCTGCCGACAAGTAGCCAACCATGGAAAGCACGCAAGACGGCCACGCCCACCAACTTTAAGACCATTGGATATGACGAAAACTCGCAGAGCCACGCCCACCAACTCGGACGCAGCAACTCACAAAACACGACATCATTGGATACGACGACAACTCGCCGAGCCACGCCCACCAACTCGGATGCAGCAACTCACAAAACACGACATCATTGGATACGACGAAAACTCGCAGAGCCATGCCCACCAACTCGGACGCAGCAACTCACAAAACACGACATCATTGGATACGACGACAACTCGCCGAGCCACGCCCACCAACTCGGACACAGCAATTCACAACACCGGGCGTCATTCACGTTCGTCTCTGCTAGACTCCACATGCACCTCTGAGCCACGTTGACTTTTCATTAGTCAATCGCAGTGGAACCTCGGTTCATAAAGAGGCAGCGCCAGAGAGAGAGAGTGCTGGACTCATAAGGTAGGAAGGCAGTTAAAGAATGCACTGGGCTTGATTTTGTTTTCAGTTCTGTTTACAGTGATCGGTTCGTAGCCTGCATTGTTGCGATGTTACTTTTCTTGGTGGTTTATTAAATTACAGATTTTTTCAAATGTTCATTTTTTTCCCTGTGCTTAAAACTCATTAAAAAAAACGTTTTTAGCGAGCGGTTGGTAGCGCTATAGCGCGAACTATTGCAGTGTTAGTTTTCTCTGTTGTTCAATGTTTTTACATTTAGTTTACTATTATGCTGTGCATTCTATGGTTTAATTAACTATATTTGTGCTTAAAAACTTAAAATATACATTTACATACAGTTCGTACAGTCTGGAACTGATTAATTGTATTCACATACAATCCTATGGGAGAAATTGCTTTGGTTCACGACCAAATCGGTTTACGACCAGAGTTTTGGAACGAATAATGGTCGTGAACCAAGGTTCCATTGTATTCTTTTCGGTTATGACGCACGACCACATCCACCATCGCAAACTGTTTTACACGTCATGGTCTTAGAGTTGGTGGGCGGGCCTCCGTGAGTTTGTCTTGCGAGCGGGCACATGACCAGGCAGTGTGTATGCTTCGAGAACGAGGGTGGACGCGGCAGGACTATCTAAGAAGAGGCATGTTTGTCACGGATGTGAATCGCTGTATGCGGCGTGTAAAACAGTTTGTTGGTCACGGATGTGAATCGCTGTATGCAGCGTGTAAAACAGTTTCCGAGGGGTATCCCATGGTCTTACAGTTGGTGGGCGGGTCTCTGTTAGTTGCTCTTGTGAGCGGGCACATGACCAGGCAGTGTGTATGCTTTGAGAGCGAGGGTGGATGCGACAGCACCATCTAAGAAGAATCATATTTGTCGCGGATGTGAATCGCTGTCTGCAGCATGTAAAATAATTTGTTTGTCGTGGATGTGAATCGCTGTATGCAGCGTGTAAAACAGTTTCCGAGGGGTATCCCATGGTCTTACAGTTGGTGGGCATGTCTCTGTTAGTTGCTCTTGTGAGCGGGCACATGACCAGGCAGTGTGTATGCTTTGAGAGCGAGGGTGGATGCGACAGCACCATCTAAGAAGAATCATATTTGTCGCGGATGTGAATCGCTGTATGCAGCGTGTAAAACAGTTTGCGAGGGGTATTCCATGGTCTTAGCAGTGTCTGTACTTCGATGTGAATCGCTGTATGCAGCGTGTAAAACGTTGTATTGTATGTTGCCCTCTCCAGAGTTACATCTTTTCATTCACCTATAGTTGTATCCTCAAAACCAACCCCATTTGGACAACTGTGTCTTTCAGGAAGTGTTCACCCATCAATACATAATTATGCGGCGTATGCTACGCCGCGGGTTGGCTAGTACATAATAAAACACAAACACTAAATTATTTACAGAGATACATATACCGTCCGTCCAATACTACTGGTGAGCTCACCCTTATTAATTACCACAGTCAGTGAAGTTTACTCACTACGTTGGGGGCCCCAAACCATAGCTCAGGTGCGTGGTGGCCAAACAAACAAAACAGAACTGGCCCCTTCACTTGAGGATTTAACTCAAGCCACTTAAAACATACAAAAAAAACCCCACAGACCTTGTTTGAATGTACTCTCCTTTATCTTCGGGTACCTCCTTTGGGCCTCTCGTCTCCCTCTCTCTTGAACAGCCTCCTCACTCGCTGTTCGCAAGTGCTGAACTCATGTCCTGCCGTCTTTCTCTTCTTCAGGTCACCAAATCACTCCGTCCCCCACGTGTCAGTCCCTCTCCTCTCCTCTCTTGACTCTCTTCGTGTCCTGCAGTGGCACACTTACTTTTCCTTTCCATTGGCTATAGACACCCTCTGTTTGATGGTGCCCCTTACAGTGTTCCCCACTCTCTGAAATATCTACCGCCTCGGTGCGTCGCTTTGCGTGTCAGCGTTTTGCTAGATTGTTCTTTTGCACTCGTTGCGGCTTTTTCAATACACTGTATATTTTATGTTCCCTTTACCATTTTTCTATCGCTTCTTTCTGTCTAATCAGTTTAGCGTGTTGCTAAATCTTTCTCTTCTCCCGTCTTCTCCTTTTATGTGTTAGCGGTTTGCTAAAATTATTTCCTCTTTCTTTTTTCCGTCTTGTTTCGCCGTTCTGCCTCAACTGTCCCTCTCTTTTCTCTTTCTTTTCTCTTTACTTTCCTCCAATCCCATCTCACAATTATCTTACCTGGACTGTGTATAGGCCAATCAGAGGACACTTACATATTAAACTTCACCTTACCTAACCCCCACAATTTGTACCCCATTTCAGTCAATAAACTTTATTAACACAAACTCGCCTTCAGATATTCTTTTTTGTTCTCTTTTTAAATCTAGCCCTGGTTACACATGTAATATAAAGAAGAACTCAGGATTAAAAAATTTTTTATTTGTTTTAACAGGCCGGTTAATCCGTCAGCCGGTTAATGTGAGGCCAGTTAAGAGGGATTGTATTGGAGTGGTCCTTACGAATGATACTGCAGTTGTGACCTGCTGGGCTGGCTACTTTGAGCAGCTGTTTAAAGCTGATCCTCCAGCTAGGATCTTGGATATCTCTGTGGACTATCTTCAAGACAGACCTCAGTGTGTGCGTCTTGGGAACTGCACGTGTGACATTGTGGTCAGCAACACAGGAGCGCCACAGGGGAATGTACTTTCTCCGGTCCTGTTCAGCCAACATACATCAGACTTCCAATACAACTCGGAGTCCTGCCATGTGCAAAAGTTCGCTGATGACACTGCTATCGTGGGCTGCATCAGGAATGGGCTGGAGGAGGAGTATAGTGACCTAATCAATGACTTTGTTAAATGGTGCGACTCAAACCACCTACACCTGAACACCAGCAAAACCATGGAGCTGGTGGTGGATTTTAGGAGGCCCACACCCCTCATAGACCCAGTGATCATCAAAGGTGACTGTGTGCAGAGGGTGCAGACCTATAAATACCTGGGAGTGCAGCTGGATGATAAATTAGACTGGACTGCCAATACTGATGCTCTGTGCAAGAAAGGACAGAGCCGACTATACTTCCTTAGAAGGCTGGTGTCCTTCAACATCTTGAATAAGATGCTGCAGATGTTCTATCAGACAGTTGTGGCGAGCGCCCTCTTCTACGCAGTGGTGTGCTGGGGAGGCAGCATTAAGAGGAAAGACGCCTCACGCCTGGACAAACTGGTGAGGAAGGCAGGCTCTATTGTTGGCATGGAGCTGGACAGTCTGACATCTGTGGCAGAGCAAAGGGCGCTCAGCAGGATCCTATCAATTATGGAGAATCCACTGCATCCACTTAATAGTATCATCTCCAGAAAGAAGAGCAGCTTCAGCGACAGACTGCTGTCACTGTCCTGCTCCACTGACAGATTGAGAAGATCGTTCCTCCCCCAAACTATGCGACTCTTTAATTCCACCCGGGGGGGTAAACGTTAACATTTAACATTATACATAGTTATTGTCTTTTTTTCACCTGCATTATTATCATTCTTTAATTTAATATTATTTATTGTATCAGTATACTGCTGCTGGAGAATGCTGAATTTCCCATTGGGATTAATAAAGTATCTATCTATCTATCTATCTATCTATCTATCTATCTATCTATCTATCTATCTATCTATCTATCTATCTATCTATCTATCTATCTATCTATCTATCTATCTATCTATCTATCTATCTATCTATCTATCTATCTATCTATCTATCTATCATCATAGTGCCTTTCATATCTATCTATCTATCTATCTATCTATCTATCTATCTATCTATCTATCTATCTATCTATCTATCTATCTATCTATCTATCTATCTATCTATCTATCTATCTATCTATCTATCTATCTATCTATCTATCTATCTATCTATCTATCTATTTAGCTGTGAGCCACCCAGTCTCACTGAGATGGCACAGGTGGTGAGCCAGATAAGGGTAGGGAAGGCTGCAGGGATCTATGGTATCTGGGATGAACTTCTCCAGGCTGGTGGTAAGGCTGTCCTCCTGGCATCACAAACAATCTTTGCTTCCATTTGCAAGACAGGCGTCATCCCACGTGACTGGAAAACGGATGATTACCTGGATTGTGGTAACTGCAGGGAGATAACACTGCTCTATGGTACCAGGTAAGGTCCTCGCTAGGGTCATCCTCAAAAGAATCTATGATCACTTGCTCATCTACCAGCGACCGGAACAGTCTGGTTTTATGCCTAAGAAGTCTGCCATTGACCACATCTGGGGGTCCTCATCGAGCACAAACGCGAATATTGGCCGAGTTTCTTTGTAGCCTTTAGTCGATTTTTGTAAAGCGTTCGACTCAGTTGATCGAGCAGCCCTGTGGGACATCCTGAGATTTCGCGGGATCCCCTCATGGTTGCTGGATATTCCTGGCCGGCCTGTACACTGGTATTGTGAGTGCTGTGCAGAGTGGAGGCAGACCCTCTGTGTTTTTCCCAATTGTTTCTGGGGTCCATCAGCGGTGTGTTCTGCTCCTACTCTGTTCAATGTTTGTAAGGACTGGGTGTTGGGCAGGGTCGTGGGGTCCAGCGGCTGTGGAGCATCTATTGGTGAAGAGAGATTCACTAATATTGACTTTGCTGACGATGCTGTGATCTTCACAGAGTCAATGGAGACTCTGATCAGGGGTCTCGAGAGACTGAGTGAGGAGTCTGAGGGTCTGGGCTTGCGAGTGCCATGATAAAAACCAAGAGCCAGGCCTTTAATGACCTCTTAGGCACGGCCATCAGCAGTGTGTCTGTCTGCGGAGAGAGTGTCAACCTCGTCGAGAGGTTTACTTACCTCAACATTGACATTCATGACTCTGGTGTCTCTTCCTATGAAGTCAGTAGACAAATTGGGAGAGCATGGGGGTCATAAGATCACTGTAAAGGGGTGTGTGGTGCTTCTGATATCTCAGCAAAAGGATGACGGTCCAAGTTTTTAGAGTCCTGGTGCTTCCTGTTTGCGAGACATGGATGCTATCCAGTCACCTGAGATGAAGACTCCTTCAGTACTGTTTCTCTTCAATGAATCCTTGGATTGTGCTGGTTTGACTTTGTGTTGTGAATCATGTACACTATCCAGTGACCTGACATGAAGACTGGACTCCTTCAGTACTGTGTCTCTCCGGAGAGTCCTTGAGTATCGCTGGTTTGGCTTTGCGTTGCCCACAGAGATCCTGAATGATGCACGTGACCTGCATTGTGAGGGAGCGTCAGTTACGGCGTAATTACCTGAGGGTGATGCTCATTGTTGAGGACCCGAGTGGTTGGACCAGGTAAAGGGGATGCCCACGTAACACCTGGTTGTGGTAGATAGAGGGTCGTTACCGAAGGGTGATGCTGGAGTGCATGTCTGCCTGGGGTTTCCAACCAGGATCCCGGGCTGTTTCGTCATGTGGTGGGTGCGTCAAGCACTCTGTATTAGTCCATGTTCCCCAACCTGACATGACCTGACCTGAGTGGAAATTAAGGGGAAGTGCATTTAAAACTGAAGTCAGGAAGCTCTTCTTCACGCAAAGAGTTGTGGGGCTCTGGGACGAAAGTGCCGAGACATGGAGTTGAAGCAGAAACCTTGAAAACCGTGAAGAAAAATCAGGATGTTGGGACAGCTTAACTATTAGCTAACTACATGAGCTCGATGGACTGAATGGTTTCCTCTCGTTTGTCAAATTTCTTTCGTTTCTATGGTGTACAAAAATAATGCATATGGCCCACCCAGCCAAGAGTCCAGAGGAAACACCTTTGTGTTCCTCTGGCCAAATCCATTCTAACGATATATTTTCGGTTTTTTGTTTTTATTCTTGGTTCATTTATAAGAGAGAACAGAAGGGTGAGGATGTCAGGCCTGATTAACAGCTGCTATTTACCTTTTTTGAAGACTGTTATTATGAGCAAACCTGCAAAATTTAAACATTTACCGTTGCCAAGTTCAATGCTGAATGGAGGCACCTTTTGATGTTCCTCCAAAGTTCAAATGTATAAGTAATAAATTTTGATACCTTTAATGTATAATTTACTTTGGGTTCTTTCCAGAAACCCTTCATAGCACAGAACTCTTTATGTACATTCAATATAAACAGGACTACGGGCCCATCACACAGCACACACACTGCTTGTCAAGAGGCAAGTAGACCCAGCTGGTCTGAAATACGTCTTTTTAATATGTGACAACATATTACGGTCGGTTTCAAGGGGCAAGATTTGTTTGATTAAAGAGTTTTAGAGTGTTGATTCAATAATTTAAAGCAGGGACCCAGAAGGCCGCAGCCAGCGGCTGCTGATTTATTGGCTCCGACCTAATTGCTTATCTGCGGTGGGCTGGCGTCCTGCCCGGGATTTGTTCCTGCCTTGTGCCCTGTGCTGGCTGGGATTGGCTCCAGCAGACCCCTATGACCCTGTGTTAGGATGTAACGGGTTGGACGATGACTGCCTGACTGACTAGAAACCTTGACTTGTGTTTTAAGTGTCTGGCTTTTTAGTGGTTTCATTCTGCATTATATACAGGGTGAGTCAAAATTATGATAACACTAATGGTACTGCTATGTATATTGTCACGCACGTGTGAGTAGGAGGACGCTGTATGGACCAAGTGAAGGTAAGCTCTTCCAAAAGTTTTTAATGATCTTTTAATTGCTGCTGATTCAGGCAGATGCTCTGTGCTTGTACTGTTAGATCTTACCGCAGCTTTTGATACGGTGGACCATCGGATCTTAATTAGTAGATTAGAGCTGTTAGGTGTCTCTGGCTCTGTTTTGGACTGGTTCTCCTCTTATTTGTCAAATAGAAGTTTCTCAGTCGGTGTGGCTGGCTTTTCATCCGATTCTGCTCCTTTGATATGTGGAGTGCAACATGGCTCGGTTCTTGGACCTATACTTTTCTCTTTATATATTCTTCCCCTATCAGATTCTTAACTCTTTTAAGGGCATCTCGTATCATCTATATGCAGATGAAATACAGCTTTATTTTTCATTTAAGCCTAACCAAATTAATACTTTGGTCACTTTGGAGCGGCTGTTGCTTCACCACCTGAGGCCACAGGTCCGCCACACCCTCAACCCTCTGCAATTCGCATACCAGGAGAAGGTGGGAGCGGAGGATGCCATCATCTACATGCTACACCGATCCCTCTCCCACTTGGACAGAGGCAGTGGTGCAGTAAGAATTATGTTTCTGGACTTCTCTAGCGCCTTCAATACAATCCAATCTCTGCTCCTTAGGAACAAGCTGACAGAGATAGGAGCAGATTCATACCTGGTGGCATGGATCGTGGACTATCTTACAGACAGACCTCAGTATGTGTGTCTCGAGAACTGCAGGTCTGACATTGTGGTCAGCAACACAGGAGCGCCGCAGGGGACTGTACTTTCTCTGGTCCTGTTCAGTATATATACATCGGACTTCCAATACAACTCGGAGTCCTGCCACGTGCAAAAGTTCTCTGACGACACTATAAGATGCTGCAGATGTTCTATCAGACGGTTGTGGCGAGCAACCTCTTCTATGTGGTGGTGTGCTGGGGAGGCAGCATAAAGAAGAGGGACGCCTCACACCTGGACAAACTGGTGAGGAAGGCAGGCTCTGTTGTAGGCACGGAGCTAGACAGTTTGACATCCGTGGCAGAGTGACGGGCGCTGAGCAGACTCCTGTCAATCATGGAGAATCAACTGCATCCACTGAACAGGATCATCTCCAGACAGAGGAGCAGCTTCAGCGACAGACTGCTGTCACCGTCCTGCTCCACTGACAGACTGAGGAGATCGTTCCTCCCCCACAATATGCGACTCTTCAGTTCCAAACGGGGGGTAAACATTAACATTATAGAAAGATATTGTCTGTTATACCTGCATTGCTATCACTCTTTAATTTAATATTTTCTTTATCAGTATGCTACTGCTGGAGTATGTGAATTTCCCCTTGGGATTAATAAAGTATCATCTATCTATCTATCTATCTATCTATCTATCTATCTATCTATCTATCTATCTATCTATCTATCTATCTATCTATCTATCTATCTATCTATCTATCTATCTATCTATCTATCTATCTATCCAGAAAGTACTCACAGCGCATCACTTTTTCCACATTTTGTTATGTTACAGCCTTATTCCAAAAGTTTCTTTGCAGCCTTTGTCGATTTTCATAAAGCATTTGATTCAGTTGATCGAGTTGCCCTGTGGGACATCCTGAGGATTCATGGGATCCCCCTAAAGTTGCTAGATATCATGGCCGGCCTGTACGCTGGTACTGTGAGTGCTGTGCAGAGTGGAGGCAGACTCTCTGTGTTTTTCCCAGTTGATTGTGGGGGTCCATCAGTGGTGTGTTCTGCTCCTACTCTGTTCAGTGTTGGCAGGGTTGTGGGGTCCAGCGGCTTTGGGGAATCTGTTGGTGAAGAGAGAGTCACTGATCCTGACTTTGCTGATGATGCTGTGATCTTCGTGGAGTTAATAGAGGCTCTGATCGGGGGTCTGATTGTGATGGTCCTGATAAAAACCAAGAGCCAGGCCTTTAATGACCTCTTAGGCATGGCCGTCAGCAGTGTGTCTGTCTGCGGAGAGAGTGTCGACCTCGTTGAGAGGTTTATTTACCTCAACAGTGACATTCATGTCTCTGGTGACTCTTCCTATGAAGTCAGTAAATAGATTGGGAGAGCATGGGGGGTCATGAGGTTACTGGAAAGGGGTGTGTGGCGCTCTTGATATCTCTGCAAAAGGACGAAGGTCCAAGTCTTTAGAGTCCTGGTGCTTCCTGTTTGTGAGACATGGGTGCTATCCAGTGACCTGAGGTGAAGACTGGACTCCTGTGTGTCTTCAGAGCATCCTTGGGTACCACTGGCTTGAGTTTGTGTTTCTCATGGAGTCCCGAATGAGGCACATGACCTGCATTGTGAGGTAGTGTCAGTTACGGCACTATGGCCATGTGGTGTGATTTCCAGAGGGTGATCAGCTCACAGGACCCTCATTGTTAAGGCACTGAGTGGCTGAACCAGGCCAAGAGGACGCAAACCTGCGGCAGATAGAGGGTCATTTCTGGAGGGTGGGACTGGAAAGCATGTCTGCCCTGGGGGTTGCCAACATGGATCCCGAGCTGTTTTGTCATGTGGTGGGTGCGGCAACGTGCTATACCAGTGCATGCTCCCCAACTTGACTTGATCTATGGACAGAACTGAATCATGCCGTCTGGAGAAGACCCCCCTTCAAACCTTGCTCAGGACGAATGGATGGAACGACCTGTGGGAAGGTGCAAAAGTCTCATGGGGAGCTCCAGGAATCACAGTTATAAATTCTAAAGGTTGTGCAACCAAATATTATATTAAGGGTCCCATCATTTTTGTCCATTTGTGTTATGATTTGAAATATTGTGTTCAATCAAAACTAGAAAGCAAAGTCTAATTTTTGGAATGGGTGCCAATAACTTTTTTCGGTTTCCTGTCATTTCAGTGACAATTGTGGGGGGGGGGGGTTTCTTCTGTTCTGGTGGAGGGCTACCAACAAATTTGTCCATGTCTGTACGTCCAGGTTTCCCCAGACATGTCCTTTTTTTTTGGTGGGCAATTTTTACAGAACTGTCAGTTTTTCACACATGGCCCAGTTTACTTATTTTCAATTCATATCCTTTAGTTTAAGTTTCACCTAATTTAGCATTCAACAGATGAACCTGTAATGGTGATGCTGTAGATCAGTGGCTCTCAAACGGTGGTCTGCAGCACCAAGTTCATTGTGCACATTTGGAAGTTGATAAGTAAATACCATACCTGAGCATCTACCTCCCCATGGGACTTGCATGAAGAGAACCTCCAACCCCACCAATCCACCCCCAATCACTCAGTCAATCATTGTCCAAACCGCTACATCGTAACACAGGGTCATGGGGAGCCAATCCCAGCCAGCACAAGGCATGAACAAACCCCGGGCAGGGCGCCAGTCCACCGCTGGGCACGCATACACACCCACACACCAAGCACACACTAGGGACAATTTAGGATCGTCAATGCTTCTAACCTGCATGTCTTTGGACTGTGGGAGGAAATCCACACAGACATGGGGAGAACATGCAAACTCCACGGGAAGCGAACCCAGGTCTCCTAACTGCGAGGCAGCAGCGCTACCACTGCGCCACTGTGCCACCCTCACCACCACCAACACCACCATATTTTTTTGTCCCGTTTCTTGGAAAATATGGAAACCCTAGGCACACACCTGTCTATAGAAGGTCCCACAGGTGAGCAAAAACCAAGCCACGAGGTCCAAGGAATTGCCTGCAGAGCTTACAGACAGAATGGAGTCGATGCACAGGGGGCTACAAAAATACTGCGCAGTATTGAGGGGTCCCCTTCATACTTCTTAAATGGAAGATGTCTGGAACAACCACAATGCTTCCTAGAGCTGGCCGTCCAACCAAACTACACAACTGGAGGAGAAAGGTCATGGTATGTGAGGTGACCAACGGCCACACTGGCTGAGCTCCAGGCAAGCTATCACCTGCTTTGTACTCCACTCTACCATAAAGGACAGAGTAATGGAGTCCTGCAGAGATGGCTGTCCTACCAACAGGTTCTTCCACCTCAGCAGAAGACTTCTGAATCTCTGTTAGAGTGACCATTGGGTTCTTGGTCACCCAGCGTGAAGGCTAAGGGGCGCCAGTGAGCCCCAAACCCCAAACATGAACACACAAACACAGTCCCTGGTTCAAATAAAGGTGGGGGGGGGGGGTTATTACAAATACCTCATACAAACATTTAACCAAGTGTTTTCTCTTTTTTCTCCTGATCTCACGCTCTCTACTGCACTGCTCTCCTCCAGTCGAGTGCTGCCCTCCTTCCTCCCAGCTCCGACTCACCTGGACAAGGCAGTGCAGTCCCTTTTATTAAGGACCTTGGAGTAGTTCAGGTGCTAGGTCTCTGGCCCGTTGGAAGCACTTCCGGGTGATACGTAAGTCCCCAATAACCGGGTTAGGCATTAGGGTCTCTCCCCACAGTGCCCTTTTTTGGCACCCAAAGATCCCTGCAGGGCTGCGCTCCTGGACTACAATTCCTAGCATTCCTTGCTGGTATCCATCCAGGCAACAATACCCAGGGCTGCTGCCATCTAGTATCCAGGGAGAACAAACATTCCCTATAGGCAGTCCTTCCTTGTCCTTCTCTTTCCTCCTGGTCAGGGAAGGTACTAGAAATAATTCTGGTCGGGACGCCCATCCATCTTCCTGGGGCTTCCCATCTGGGTATGGAATCTTCTTTCCTTAGATGACTCTTTTTGGTCTGGCACCTTTCTCTCCCTTGGCCTGTTTGTTCAATTGGAGCCTCCCGTCTGGGTAAGGAACCATCCGCTCTCCTGGTTAGAATGTCAATCCATCCCGTATGGCACTTAAATTGGTTACCCTTTCTGGCTGGATAACCCACTCTAGGAAAAGTCCTGGTGGCTTTCACAATTATTGAGAACTACTGGGAACACTTGAAGCTTTACAAATGGTTTGATCACCTCGTCCTACATCTCAGTTTGATCATGAAGGTCTACAGAGAATTCTTTGGGACTTCATGGCTTGGTTTTTGTCCTAACTTGAAGTGTGAATTGTTTGGGACCCCCTATCTGCAGGTAAAGGGTGTCTAATCAGTTCAGTTTGCCACAGGTGGACTCCAATCAAGTTCTCAAAACATCTCATGGAGAACTGAAGCAAACAGGAGACACTCAAGCACAATCTGGAGTACCACCAGAAAGGGTCTGAATGCTTCCAGGAATGAGAAATTACAGCGTTTGATTGTTAATAAATTTGCAGACCTTTCTAAAAGTTTGATGTCACTTTGCCAGTATGGGGTATTGAGTGGGCATGGATTGACAAAAAATGCCAAATGTACTCATTTGAAATGAACGCTACAGTGCAATAACGTGTGCAGAAAGTGAACTACTGGCAATTCCAGTTTGCCCTTTGGCTATATGTGGCAGTGGGCCCTGCAGTAGACTGGCATCTTGTCTATCCAGGCCTGACTTCAGTCCCACGCCCAGCAATGTGACACAGGTGTCACTCTCTCCATGACCCTGAATTGGATTGAATAAGTTTGCTAACGCTTGATTATGTTCAAGTCCAATTTGATTGACACGTTCACCCAAAGCTTCTTTCCAGAACAGGACACATTTAATTCTTTACTGCTGGCAGTTCAAGTGACTGGCTTGGGGTCACACAGCGAGACAGAATTAAGAACCCAACTGACAACGTTTTGATACAAACTTCACTGAACTAACCCACGGAAAATGGAAAGTGTGAAACATAACACACGGTTTCACATTTCAAATTTGGCCATCGCTGTAATTTCTTCTTAAGATGCACAGCATGTTATCAAAAGTGAAATGTGCCCTCAGTAATGCCAGAGAAGAAAAGACTCTCAGTACTTACTGCACTCACTGTAATTAGAGTCACAGTAATGTAAACCGGCAAGAAATCCCGCCAAACCGGTTTGGAGCAAATGTTTTGGCACAAATAGATCCTGCAGTCAAAACAACTTGAGGCAAAAAAAAAAAGTAAAGCAACACGCAGCCCAGCAGCCTTGTTTATTAGCAGCGTGTGAAAAGAGGAATGAAGGATGTGGCAACTGAAGAGTTTGCACTTCAAACAATTCCCAGTAATCTCGGCAGCGTTTTATTTACCGAGGAATTTACTGTAAATACAGAAACTATGAACATCAACATAGTGATAGCGTATGGTGGGGAACAGTAAAAAGGGTTTCTGCCTTCATCTTAAATAGAAGAAGTCAACATCAACCACAGCACTTCCCAGTGCTGACTGCCCCACCAGACGAGAAAAACGTCATGGAATAAGAGAGGTTAACAAAGAGCCCAATGGCCACTCTGGCCTGAACTCCAGAAAAACTGAGTGGAGATGGGAGTAACTTCTAGAAGGTCAACCATCACTGCAATACTCCACCGATCTGGGCCTTATGGCAGAGTGGGCAGACAGAAGCCTCTCCTCAGTAAAACACACATGGAATAAGTCTACTTGGAATCAGCAAATCGGCTCCTAAAAGACTCTCAGACTACGAGAAACAAGATTCTCTGCTCTGATGAAACCAAAATTTAGCTTCATGACAGGAGGAAAGCAAACACTGCATGTCACCTGAGCAAAACCATTCCAATGGTGAAACATGGTGGTGGCAGCGTCAGGGATTAGGAGACTAGAAACGTTCTTGAGAGAGAACTGAGTGGGTCAAAGTACAGGGACGTCCATATTGAAGGGAAGGGCTATCTATCTATCTATCTATCTATCTATCTATCTATCTATCTATCTATCTATCTATCTATCTATCTATCTATCTATCTATCTATCTATCTATCTATCTATTATATAGTGCCTTTCACATCTATCTATCTATCTATCTATCTATCTATCTATCTATCTATCTATCTATCTATCTATCTATCTATCTATCTATCTATCTATCTGTCTGTCTGTCTGTCTGTCTGTCTGTCTGTCTGTCTGTCTGTCTGTCTGTCTGTCTGTCTATCTACCCTTGCCAACTACGCTAAAATATCCATCATACAGTGCCTTACATATCTATCTATCTATCTATCTATCTATCTATCTATCTATCTATCTATCTATCTATCTATCTATCTATCTATCTATCTATCTATCTATCTATCTATCTATCTATCTATCTATCTATCTATCTATCTATAATATAGTGCCTTTCATCTATCTATCTATCTATCTATCTATCTATCTATCTATCTATCTATCTATCTATCTATCTATCTATCTATCTATCTATCTATCTATCTATCTATCTATAATATAGTACCTTTCACACCTATCTATCTATCTATCTATCTATCTATCTATCTATCTATCTATCTATCTATCTATCTATCTATCTATCTATCTATCTATCTATCTATCTATCTATCTATTATATAGTGCCTTTTCTATCTATCTATCTATCTATCTATCTATCTATCTATCTATCTATCTATCTATCTATCTATCTATCTATCTATCTATCTATCTATCTATCTATCTATCTATCTATCTATCTATCTATCTATCTATCTATCTATCTATCTATCATATAGTGCCTTTCCTATCTATCAGAGCCTCCATTGACTCCGTGAAGATCACAGCATCATCAGCAAAGTCAAGATCTGTGAATCTCTCTTCATCAACAGATGCCCCACAGCCAGTGCACCCCATGACCCTGCCCAACACCCCGTCCATTCAAGCATTGAACAGAGTAGGAGCAGATCACACCCCCCCATGACGGACCCCAGAATCAACTGGGAAAAAACACAGAGGGTCTGCCTCCACTCTGCACAGCACTCACGGTCCCAGTGTACAGGCCAGCCATGACATCCAACAACTTTGAGGGCATCCCACAAAGATTCAGGACGTCCAACATGGCAGTTCAATCAACTGAGTCAACATTCCCTTCTTGAATATTTTCTGTACTTGCTGTATTAAATTTCAATTTTATTGAGCAGAATAGAACATTTCAGTGAAACATGGCGGTTGTCACTAAATGTATCATGTTTTTTCAGTTCCACGGAAATTCAACCTTTGATTTTGTCTTCTGTTATTTCTGTGGCTTATCATCGAGCAGCAATTCCTGTCATTTTCATTTAATAAGAGTAGCAAAAAAAAATGTTTTATTTTGTGTTGGCAGTCACGTTAGTAAATAATTAGAACTCTTTGATCTTCCCTTCCCAATTCTCAGTATCAATTTTGGAGGTGAGTCACAGCTACAGAAGTGAGCAAAAGTCTTAGGCCACCCAAGAAAATCGTTCTGAACGCCGGTTATCCAGGCTGCAAGAGGTTATCTGCTTGTGAAAACACCAAAAACGATAGAAAAAAAAAACAATAACAGAAAAGAGGACGTGGAAAAGGAAGTTAGAAGAACGTTTTAGGAAGTCACAGCATGCTGGTGAGATTCCGAAGGACTGGAAAATGGCAAATATTATCATGTTATATAAAAAGGGTGACCGGGCAGATCCAAGGAGATACAGGCCAGTAAGCTTAATGTCCATCACTGGAAAATTAATAGAAGGAATTATTAAAGTGAAGATTGAGCAGCAAATGGCAAGGACAGGAGTTATTAGGAACAGTCAGTGTGGGGTCAGAAGAGGGAGGTCGTGTTTTACTAACATGCTGGAATTCTATGAGGAGGCAACAAAAGGATATGATCAAAGTGGAGCAGATGAGATGATTTATCTGGACTTTCAGAAAGCATTTGATAAGGTACCACATGAGAGGGTGGGCATCAAACTAAAAGAAGTGGCAGTGCAGGGTGTGTGGTGTGTAGATGGGTGCAGAATTGGCTCAGACACAGGAAGCAGAGGGTGATGGTGTGAGGACAGAAAATATGAGATTTAATAATGATGAAGGCTCAGAAGTTAGTCTGCAGGGAGAACCACTGAAGAGACTGGAGAAATTTAAATATCTAGGAACAGTGATAGCCTAACATGGAGAACTAGATGTAGAGATAAAACACAGAGGTGCAGTGTGGATGGAACAATTGGAAGAAGGAATCAGCAGTATTGTGTGATCAAAGAATTAGTGTGAAGATTAAAGGTAAGGATTTACAGACCGTGGTAATACCAGCAATAATATGTGAAGTTCAAACATAGACAGTAAAGGGAGCAAAGCAGGAGAAGAAATTGGATGTGGCAGAAATGAAAACATGGAGATGGACATGTGGAGTTACAAGAAAAGGACAAAATAAGAAATGAGATAATCAAAAGTGGGAGAGAAGTCTAAGAGAGTACAGGAAAGTAGGCTGAAGTGGTATGGACATGTAATGAGGAGAGACAATGAAGATGTGAGAAAAGAGTGAAGGGACATTGGGAACAGAAATCCAGGGAGACCAGAGTGGAGGTGGATGGGGAAAGTAAAAGAAGATCTGAAATAAATGGGCTTCACTGGTGAGGTGGTACAAAGCTGAGCTGTATGGAGAAGGATGATCAAGCACATCGACCCCATGGAGTAGCTGGAAAAGATGATGAAGAAGAAGAAGAAGAAGAAGGAGGAGGAGGAGAATAGATTGATAGATATTTTAGCATGGTTGGCAGGATTAGATAAATGTATAGTGATTTTCATACATAGATAGATACTCTCATATCTATCTATCTATCTATCTATCTATCTATCTATCTATCTATCTATCTATCTATCTATCTATCTATCTATCTATCTATCTATCTATCTATCTATCTATCTATCTATCTATCTATCTATCTATCTATCTATCTATTATATAGTGCCTTTCATTCCTATCTATCTATCTATCTATCTATCTATCTATCTATCTATCTATCTATCTATCTATCTATCTATCTATCTATCTATCTATCTATCTATCTATCTATCTATCCTGTCTTACTGTTACTCTGTGTGTCGATTACTTTGGTCTGGAGTGGGAGTGGCCTTTGTGCTAGCAGGAGAGTGAGTGTAGCTTTTTCTTTTTTTCCTTTTTTTTATTTTATTTTTATTTTTTTTCTAGTCATTTCTCTTAATTTTTAGCTGTGTTATTTATATATAGTTATTATTTCAAGTTTATATAGTATTTTGTTTTTAAAAAGAAGTGGCTAGGATGGCTGTGTCCCGAGGGATACAGCCAGGCCTTTTGCCACATGGCTTTGAAAATCTTAGCAGAAGAAATGGCATCAAGTTGATTGTTGATCCAGTAGTTTCAGTAGAGAAGTGTGTTACTGAAATTGGAAAAATAATTGGATGTAAAAACATTATTTCTGCTTCACGAATGAATAAGGCAGTTGTGGTATTTCTAAATGAGGAGGCCTTAGTTCACCAACTGGTTCAGGAAGGCCTAGTTATTAATGGAACCCTCATTTCTGTTTTGCCGCTTTCAACTCCTGCAAAGAGGATTATAATCTCTAATGTTCCTCCTTTCTTGAAGAATGAACTGCTACGTAATGAATTGCGCAGGTATGGCGAGATTATTTCTGATATTACTTTGATTCTTTTGGGGTGTAAACAGCCAGAATTAAAGCATGTGGTTTCATTTAGGAGACAGCTTTTTATGCTCCTCAACAGAGGTTACAATGAGTTAGATGATGCTCTGAAATTCAAAGTTGATGGATGTGATTATATTGTGTTTATATCTTCTGAATCAATGAAATGTTTTAAATGTGGCCGTGCAGGGCACAAAGCAGTTGATTGTAAGAGAACTGATGGTAGTTATTCTATGGGAGGTAACATACATGTAGTGAGGGAGTCAGATGTAGAGGATGAGTCTGAGGACTCCGACTCCGATGCTGAAGATCAGCAGATTGTTATCTGTGAGGTATCCACAGGTACTCTTAGCTTGACTTCAGGAAGTTCTGAAAATCAGATATCTAGTTGTAGCTCCACAGTTGAAAGGAGTGAAATAAAGAAAGCTGATACAAAAATGCCTGAAGTGGACGGATTGGCTGAGGCCGAGTTGAAGTCCTCTAATCTAAATATACATCAGGTTGAAGAAAAGGGCCCAGCTGAGGCTGAGGTTGAGGTTATGCAGCTTATCAGAGAAACGTCACCAAATGAGGTGGATGACATTGAAAATCTGAATGCTGCTGCTGCTACTGCCTGTGAACCATCTAAGGTGGATGAGCGGGCCGAGGCCAGTCCTGAGTCCACAGTCCACAGTGAAGCTGCTCGCCCTCTCTTGAATCTCAAAGCTGTGGCAGAAACTGAACCAGGCACCACTTCAGGTAGTGCAGTTAGGGAAGGAAAAGCTGGAATTGTTGAGGAAATGAATGTTGAAGAAGAATGGACGACACTCCCCAGAAAGAGGAAAGAAACCTCAGATGGTGGAGTAGGTGCAAAGAGAAGTAACAAAATGAACCTGACAGAGGGGGCTAACGTGTCTTTAAAAAATCACTTTTTAAATACCAGAGAGGTGACAATTAGCCCAGAGTGTGAGGAGAGTCAGCAGGGTGGTGAGGATAGTGACTCTTGCATGTCAAGTGACAATTTAACTGGTACTCTTGGAAAAATGGAGTACAGCACTGAAAGCATTCTGAGCTTTCTGGATTTTCTTGAAGGCAAAAGGAGGGTCAATGTTGTAGAACATTTTCCTGACCTGGAACTTTTTTTGGTTTCAGCCAAGCGTGTTATGCGTAATGCTGTTCCTTTGCAAATGGAAAGAAAAGAATTTAATCGTTTAAAGAATGTTAGAAAAAAGTTAGAAAGTCTCTCACCTCCAGCACATAATGGCTCCACACCAGTTCCTCTTTGCTTCATTAGTTAAAGTTCTTGTCATTGCTGCTCCATTTCTATTCTTTCTAATGCCTGCTCTCTCTTTGGGCTCTTTGAACGTTAATGGCTGCAGAGACTCCTCTAAGAGAGCCGTACTTTTTCAATATTTAGAACAGAAAAAATTTGATGTGATTTTTCTTCAAGAAACTCATACTGACCCAATGAATGAGTCGGAGTGGCAGAGGGACTGGATTGGGATGACGTTTCTGAGCCACGGCTCCAGTGCCAGCGCAGGGGTGGCAGTGCTCTTCAGTAAAGCAATTCTCCCAGAGTCCATCGACTGTATTGAGCAAGTTAAAGGCCGTCTCATGAAGGTTGTTGTTCATATTCAGGGGAAAAATATTATTTTTATAAATGTCTACGCTCCAAATGAGGGCAAAGAGAGAATTTCTTTTTTTCTTTTGTTAAAAGACATAGTCGCTGAGTGCAGTTCAGAGGATGTCGTGTTCTTAGCTGGTGATTTTAATTGCACTGACAATGCAGTGATGGACAGGAATGGCACTGAGCCTCACCCGGGGTCAGTCAAGGTGTTGCAGTCGGTCCTTCATCAACAAGAACTTGTGGATGTGTGGAGGGAGTTGAACCCGACGGCGAGACAGTACACATGGCTCAAGGCCTCCAGTGGCATGTTATCTATGGCACGGCTGGACAGAATTTATACTTTACAGCACAATTTGAACCTCATTTTGGGCTCTTGCCTTCTGCCCACAGGGTTTTCAGACCATAGTTTAGCTCTCACTAGTTTTTCTTTGGGGTCTGAAAGTAATTTTAAATCTTTCTGGCACTTTAACTCTAAACTTCTTAAAGACTCTCTATTTCTTCAACACTTTCGTCTCTTTTGGGACAAATGGAGACTCAGCAAAAGTGAATTCTCATCTCTAAAACAATGGTGGGACGTCTCCAAGGTCCAAATTAAACTATTTTGCCAGTTTTATTCTGACCATTCTTCTAGAAAGGTCACCATGGCCATTAAAGAACTGGAAGAGGACATTGGGCTAATTCAAGTCAAACTGGATAGCGGTTTTGATACCACTTTGCTTGAGTCCCTACATGACAAAAAGGATTCTCTAAGATCCCTGCTGGATGAACAGGTGAAGGGCGCCATTGTCCGGGGGAGATTCCAGAATATTTCTCACATAGACGCACCTACGCAGTTTTTCTTTTCTTTGGAGAAAAAGGTTGCTCAGGCAAAAATCATTCACTGTCTGAAAACTGCAGATGGGACTGAAATGACGGAGACTGAGGAGATCAAGGAATTTGCCTTAAAATTTTACAAAGACTTATTCTCTGCAGAAACCGTGGACTTTTCTTCAAACACAGAATTTTTCTTTGATGACTTACCACAGTTGTCTCCATCCACTAAGGAAGTACTCGACCTGCCACTATCGCTGGAGGAACTCACCAGTGCTCTTGGGAGTCTAAATCAGAACAAAGCCCCTGGGATTGATGGACTTCCCGTCGAATTCTACAAGTCCTTTTGGGATATCATGGGTAAGGACTTCCTGACTGTGTTCGTGGAGAGCATCAGGGATAAAGAACTTCCTGTGAGTTGTCGGAGAGCTGTTTTGACTCTTTTGCCAAAAAAAGGGGATCTTTGCAACATTAAGAACTGGAGACCAATCAGCCTACTATGCTCAGACTACAAAATCTTTTCCAAAGCGTTGGCTCTTCGTCTGAGGACTGTTATGAACTGCTTGGTGGCTTTCGATCAGTCATACTGTGTCCCTGAACGATGTATTTTTGATAACATTTTCTTTGTGCGGGATTTGGTATCTGCATCTGAGATTCTTGGGTTTAAGGAGGGTCTTATCTCATTGGATCAAGAAAAGGCCTTTGACCGGGTAGACCACCAGTATTTATTTAAAGTTCTAGAGAGGTTATTACTGGGCAGCAAACATACAAGCCATAAAAACCTGGACACAAATAAATGCACATACACAGGCTTGGTCTGCAATAGAAGTAAAATCCTGTAGTACTTCTTTATATTCCCTGCTCTGCTCTCCAATAAATGAAAGTTATCGCAAATATGCTAATAACCCAATTGTGCTTTACTCACTCAGAATATGGAACCAAATTAGGAAGCATTTTAAGATGGAAAATCTTTTATCAGTGGCACCTCTACAAGGGAACCACCTCTTTCAACCTTCGCAAGTATATCCAGTTTTTAATACCTGGAAAAGTTTTGGGATTAAAATGCTCAGAGATCTTTATATAGATAACATATTTACATCTTTTGAACAATTACGTTCAAAATTTAACCTCCCAGCTACACATTTCTTTTACTATCTTCAAATTAGAAATTTTGTTAAACAGAAATTGCCCGATTTCCCCCACCTTGCACCCTCCACAATGCTGGAAAAAATACTGCTCAATTCTGAGGAAACAAACACTATTTCCGCAATATATAAAATCTTATTAGAGTCCCTACCTTTCAAAGATCCAAGAGGACATTGGGAAGAAGATCTCTTAATCAATATATCAGAAAAGGAGTGGAAGGTAGCAAAGCAGAGAATTCACTCGAGTTCTATATGCGCAAAGCATAGAATTATTCAACTAAAAATTATATATCGAGCTCATCTGTCTCGCTTAAAACTGTCCAAAATGTTTCCAGGCCAGGATCCAACCTGCGAGTGCTGCAACCAAGCTCCTGCCTCACTGGGTCACATGTTCTGGGCCTGCACCAAACTAACATCATTTTGGACAAAAATTTTTAAGTGCCTCTCAGACAGCCTTAGTATCACAATCCCTCCTAACCCACTAACAGCTGTGTTTGGTGTCCTTCCAGATGGACTTGAATTGGAGAAGAACAAACAAATGGTGATTGCATTCACTACACTCTTGGCACGCAGACTTATTTTGTTAAATTGGAAGAATCCTAATTCTCCTCTTATAAGTCAGTGGGAAACTGATGTTTTATATTATTTGAAATTGGAAAAAATCAAATTTTCAGTTAGAGGATCTGTACAAAATTTTTTCAAAACTTGGCAGGATTTAATCAATATTATTTTAGAATAAGAGAATTAACTATTATTGCATTTAACTCCCTTCTCCATCTCTTATTTATATAGATATTTACTTCTCCCCTTCTTTTGTCTAATGTTGCCTTATTAAAAAGCTTAAAGCAATTTTCCTTTAGCTAAGCTCTCCTTCTCAGGGTTGGGGTTTGATTTGTCTTCAAATTTGTTGGGTTATAAATTGATCTGTTTGTATGGAATGATTACAATGAAAATTAATAAAATAAAAATATTAAAAAAAAAAAAAAAGTTCTAGAGAGGTTTGGTTTTGGTGAGACCTTTCTAGGTTATATTAAATTAATGTACACAAATGTGTTTAGTGTTTTAAAAATTAATGGAGGATTGGGAGCCCCATTTTCTGTTACAAGGGGCATTCGTCAGGGGTGTGCACTCTCTGGTATGTTATACTCGCTGTCCATAGAGCCCCTGCTCCACAGACTTCGCCAATTACTTCATGGCCTGTCATTGCCTGTGTGTCCCACTGCATCCTTTAAAGTGGTGGCATATGCTGACGATGTCACAGTTGTCATCACTGAACCCAATGATGTTGTCCTGCTGCAGGACTGTTTACAGGTGTTTCAAACGGTGTCATCTGCCAGGGTCAACTGGTCCAAATGTAACGCCTTTCTGATGGGAAAGTGGGACTCTCCTCCCCCAAGCCTCCCAAGTGGTTTAACATGGAATTCTAAGGTGTTTAAACATCTGGGAATTTACATTGGGAAGTCTGGAGCCACAGCTGATAACTGGGAGGGCTTAATTGATCAAATTCAGGGGAGACTGAAGAAATGGAAATGGGTGGTCACCAAGCTCTCTTTTAGTAGAGTAGAGTGCTGATTATTAATAATTTAATTGCTTCATTGCTTTGGCATAAATTTAGGTGTGCAGATCCTCCACTTTGGCTATTAAAAGAAATTCAGAGAATTTTGCTGGATTTTTTTTGGGACAAAATTCATTGGGTTAAACGCAGTGTGGTACATCTGCCTGTGGATGAAGGTGGTCAGGGCTTGGTGGACATTCTGTGCAGAATTGAAGCTTTTAGGCTGACAGATTTACAGCATCTTTTGTACGCTCCTCAGCCTTTACTGTGGAGGAGTTTGGCGTTCGCTTTTTTTCATAGGGTTGGTAATCTTCATTTTGATTTGCAACTCCTTTTCATTGACGTCAAACAATTGGCGCTGTCTGTACTGCCCGTTTTTTACCGCAATATGTTATTAATTCGGCATACTAAAGCAAGCAGAGTGGGAATTAATCTGGACTCAGTCTTCTGGTTACTTGAAGAACCAGTAGTATGGAATCCAACCTTGGGGTTTGACTCAGTTAGTTTGAACTCCCTGCTTATGAGCAAAGGCTTTACTAAAGTAGCTGACTTTATTGATCCGGTCAGCAACCAGTGGAAGTCTGAGGCAGCTGTGACACATGAGCTCGGGATTAGGTCTGTCCGCTTTGGGGGGCCGATTATTAACAAACTAAAAGTCTCTTTAGTGCAATTGGGTGCAGGTCCCCTGTGGGAGGAGTTTTTCTCTGGTGTTCTCATAAAAGAGGCGGAACCTCCTGAATGTGACATTAGAATTAAACCAAATGTAAAAGATTTTATCAGGCCTAAAAACTCAATTTTAAAAATTAATCACATAAATGGAATTTTGTTCCAAGATTTGTCAAAAAAAGAATTGTATGACTGGTGTCTTAAAGTGTCCCATTTTATACATTTGAAGGACGTGACTGATACCCTCTGGAGGAACACTCTGTGTCTGCATGACACGACATCTCCAGCATGGAGGACTTTATATAAACCTCCCATTGAGAAAAGAGTAGGGGACCTGCAGTGGAGGATTCTACATGGAGCAGTAGCTACCAATTCATTCTTAAAAACCATTGGCGCCAGCACAACAGATCAGTGTCCATTTTGCCTTCAGAAAGAAACAATTTATCATTTATTCCTGTATTGTACCAGATTACAACCATTGCTGACTTTCCTTGCTTTATTGTTGTTGAATTTGGGAATTGTATTTAATGAACTCATTTATATTTTTGGAATGTCGGTGTCGAGAATTCATAAAAGAGAATGTTTACTTGGCAACTTTATGTTAGGCCAGGCCAAGATGGCAACTTTAAAATCAAGAAGAAATAGAGATAAAGGTCTGAAAACCACTGACGCCCTATTAATGTTTAAGGTCCTCCTTCAAAGGAGATTGAAGATTGAATTTGCATATTTTAAACTAATTAATCAATTAGATGTATTTAGTGAAATCTGGGCTGTAAATAATGTTTTATGTTCCATGGAAAATGAATGTCTGGTACTAAAGTCTGAGTAGGAAAACTTTACTTTTAAATGTTTTTGAATGTTGGCTGTTAATTTGACTGCCGTTGTGTTATAATTGTTAATAAAGGTCATTTTAAAAGTAAAAAATTATCTATCTATCTATCTATCTATCTATCTATCTATCTATCTATCTATCTATCTATCTATCTATCTATCTATCTATCTATCTATCTATCTATCTATCCAATCCTCCCAACTACGCTATCTATCTATCTATCTATCTATCTATCTATCTATCTATCTATCTATCTATCTATCTATCTATCTATCTATCTATCTATCTATCCAATCCTGCCAACTACGCTATCTATCTATCTATCTATCTATCTATCTATCTATCTATCTATCTATCTATCTATCTATCTATCTATCTATCTATCTATCTATCTATCTATCTATCTATCTATCCAATCCTGCCAACTACGCTATCTATCTATCTATCTATCTATCTATCTATCTATCTATCTATCTATCTATCTATCTATCTATCTATCTATCTATCTATCTATCTATCTATCTATCTATCTATCTATCTATCTATCTATCTATCTATCTATCTATCTATCTATCATTGGCAAGGAGAACACTAGACCCTCAATATTTGCTTCTTGTCCAGTGCCGCTGTGTTGTCAGATCAGTCCAGTTTGCTGTTTATTTGAACCCCAAAGTACTTGAAGCTCTGCACCATTTCTATGTAACCCCAAACACCCACCACCACCACCACCACCACCACACTGAATGGTGACTGGACTCATAGGCTGAAGTCCACCACCATCTCTTTTGTCTTGCAGATGCTAAGTTTCAGGTTGTTCTCACTGTACCACAAGACAAAGCCCTCCTCATCCTGCCTGTACTCTGTAGTCTGGTGTTCTGGTAGGCATACAAAACCTTCTTTCTGAGGGTCTTAGAGGGATCTTTTGATCATCACAGAGAGCACCTGACCCTCGATATCTGTGGTTTAACCCTTGACTACTCGCGCTGGTGTATTTTGTACACTGTCACAAAAACCAGACATAAGAGTTGTGAAAAAGGTTTGGGGCAGCTACCCGTATAATTTGGTTTCCTGGCTGCAAAGTTGCTTTCAATAGAAATAGCACTGATGTGCACAAAATCGAATCCAACACAGAACTGAGGGAACAGGGAAAAGGTGGAGACTTTTAAAGGGGAAGACAGGAAGTGAGGTCAAAGGGGTCGGGCTCTTGAAGATCTTCTGTCATTGGTGCGAGCCCGGACGTGACATCACAGGGGCCGGAACCGGCAAGGTCTCCTTCCATTGTCTGTGTCCCGGAAGTGACGTCAAGAGGACCAGGTGGGATCTCTTGTGAATGGTCTGCAGGCAAAGGGAGAAAAAGAGTCAGTGCACTCTGCCACATCCCGGTATACCTCGGAACTGCTCTTACTCAAGCCCTTTAGCTGCCTCCCATGCGCACGTGTGTGACAACACCAATCTCAGTTATTTTTGTCCAACGTCCTTTTACTTGAACCCAATGGCAGCATCCGCCATCTCTCTTCAACTTAATTCAAGTCCAGTGTTCCAATGGTTTCTCTCCAGTGTGCCCCCCTCCCCAGCCGGTTTTATGTGTGGATGCACAATCGCCAGTCCCATATGGTGCACTTGGTACGCCGCGTAGCTACTTACGTGTGTATACCAACAATGAGATGTTCTTCTTGCAATGACTTTGTCTGCAAAGAACCTTCAACAACTGACGTGAATGGTGATCTGTGTGCAAATCCTGCAGTGGATGAAAGTGTGACGGGTGACGACTGAGCACTGGAGAAGTGGATCAGGTTTGTTTTCAGATAGTCCTAGACTGGGTCATACAATACATTAATATGGTATTACATTGCATGAAAAGCATGTACAATTGAAAATGATTGCAAGATTTTATATTATAACCTCAGAAATAAATAGCCACAAGGAGGTTCAAGTCATTGGAACACCTGAATGTACTTTGATGGATCTGCATAGGTGAGGAATGAAGGGGTGGACTAACGTGACACATCTGCATTTCTGTTAATTAATAAGTCACACCAATGTCATTTCTCATTTGTTCAAGGAATGTCACTGTTATCTGTCACCACTGCCTGCATGAAGATCTACTGTTTCAAATACGTTGAAAAGGTCCACGGTTTCCGTGGGGTGCACTTACCTTTGCACCCAACCATATCGGCCACTAACCAACATTTTCTTTAAATCCAAATTCAGGTAGACGGCAAAGCCATACAGTAATTGGTGCCCTGGTGTGGCAATCAGGAGGAGAGCATGACACACCTTCATCTGGGGTGGGTAGTCATCCGTCCAGTTTCACTTGCCTTTCTTTGTCTCAGGACGTTAGAGTGTGTAAGAATTCAGGAATGTGGACCTGAACTCACGCCAATTCATCTAAAGGTGAAATTTACCTTTCTGAAAAATGAGGCTTGTTTCGAAGAATTAACCTTCAAGGAAGAACAAAAGCAATTTTCTTTTGTAGGCTGCAGAAATATCCTCTGAAATTTGCATTGTTGTCTGCATATTGATTTAGCAAAATTTTACACCGGATGCCCTTCCTGACTCTCCCCATTTATCCGGGCTTGGGACCGGCATGAAGAAACACACTGGAAGCTCGGTTAAGAAGTGAGGTGATGATTAGTGAGCAGCTGTGTGGTTTCATGCCATGAAAGAGCACCACAGATGTGATGTTTGCTCTGAGGATGTTGATGGAGAAGTTTAGAGAAGGTCAGAAGGAGTTGTATGTGTGGACCTGGAGAAAGCAAATGACAGGGTGACTGAGAGGAGTTGTGGTATTGTATGAGGAAGTCGGGAGTGGCAGAGAAGTACGTAAGAGTGGTACAGGATATGTACGAAGGGAGTGTGACTGTGGTGAGTCTGCAATGGGAGTGATGGAGGTGGGATTACATCAGGGATCAGCTCTGAGTTGCAATGGTGATGGACAGGCTGACAGATGAGATTAGACAGGAGTCCCCGTGGACTGTGATGTTTGCTGATGACATTGTGATCTGTAGTGAGAGTAGGGAGCAGGTTGAGGAGACCCTGGAAAGGTGGAGATCCGAAGAGGAGCGGAGAGGAATGAAGGCCAGTAGGACCACCAAGACAGAATACATGTGTGTGAATGAATGGGAGGACAGTAGAATGGTGAGGATGCAGGGAGTAGAGTTGGCGAAGGTGGATGAGTTGAAATACTTGTGATCAACAGTACAGAGGAATTGTGGAAGAGAAGTGAAGAAGAGAGTGCAGGCAGGGTGGAGTGGGTGGAGAAGAGTGTAAGGAGTGACATGTGACAGATGGGTATCAGCAAGAGTGACAAGGAAGATCTACAGGATGGTAGTGACACCAGCTATGTTATATGGGCTGGAGACGGTGGCACTGACCAGAAAGCAGGAGACAGAGCTGGATGTGGCAGAGTTAAAGATGCTAAGACTTGCATTGGGCGTGATGAGGGTGGACAGGATTAGAAATGAGGACATTAGAGGGGTCAGCTCAGGTTGGGTGGTTTGGAGACAAAGTCAGAGAGGCGAGATGGCGTTGGTTTGGACATGTGCGGAAGAGAGATGCTGGGTATATTGGGAGAAGGATGATAAGGATAGAGCTGCCAGGCAAGAGAAAAAGAGGAAGGCCTAAGAGAAGGTTTATGGATTTGCTAAGAGAGGACATGCAGGTGATGGGTGTGACAGAACAAGATGATAAGGACAGGAAAATACTGAAGAAGATCATCCGCTGTGGCAACCCTTAATGGGAGCAGCCGAAAGAAGAAGAAAAAATATCCTCAGAATCCACCCTGGCAAGGCGTAAGATCTGCTGAATTTCGAGCGAGCCCCCGTCTCTGTTCTGAGCTTATTTAACCCTTAAACCGCCACAACTCGCTATCGTCGGTTCCCAGTGCAAGCTGATCAGTCCATGCAGTACATTCGTTAAGCAGTCAGCTCATGACCACAGGCGCCCCCTAGCGAATCAGCATCACTGTCCTGGGATTCAGCTGCTGCACTAGACTGGCCTGCCAGCATCAGCGTTGGCCTCTCTGTGTGCTCGCGTGCAGCCAGATCAAGCGCAGCTGATTTACTGAATTTCAGTGATGGCGTCAGTTGCCCTTTGTACATATAGTAATTGATTGTCTAATCAGTCAGTCTTTCTCCAACCCGCTGAATCCAAACACAGGGTCACGGGGGTCTGCTGGAGCCAATCCCAGCCAGCACAGGGCGCAAAGGAGGATCAAATCCCTGGGCAGGGTGCCAGCCCACTGCAGGGCACACACACCCACACACATCCAGTAATTGTAAAAAGATTCACTTACAGTGAAAGAAGCAGCCACCTCTCCGTTTGATTGATCTCCTTTTGTTTTTCAGTCGGAGGCCATGAAAGCCTACCATAGTGGCAAATTCCAGGGGCATCAGTCCATCTGAGCCCACGTGCACTCACACTTCCACAAGAAAAAGAAACAAATGTTGAATAATGGAGATATTTAGCGGGAGTCAGACCTCTCTTTGGGGTTTTTCTGGACAGGCTGCTCTAGTGGATGTCCAGCTCTGCCATACTTTTCGCATTTCTTAAAAGTGGAGTTTAACCGGACATTCAGAGACTTGGATATTTTCTTATCTCCTTCCTTTGACTTGTGCCCTTAGCCCTGAGCTGCTTGGAGTGCCCATTTGTGTTCATTGTGTAGGCTGGGCCACCATACTGACTCACCTTCCACTATCATGTGCTCTTATATACCGCAGACACCCAGACAGATGGCCTCTGTTGAACTGACTGCGCCAGTGAGGATTTACTTGTTATACGAAAGAGGGAGAATACTGAAGCCATCAATTATTTTGAGCTTTATATTTGTCATTCATTTAGACAGCTTACCTGTTTGGAGCTTTGAAGATTTCTGAAGAAGACATAGGAATTTACATAACACAACATCTTGCCTGAAGAAGGGGCCTGAGTTGCCTCGAAAGCTTGCCTATTGTAATCTTTTTAGTTAGCCAATAAAAGGTGTCATTTTGCTTGGCTTTTCTCTACATAACACAACACAAAAAGATCTTAATAAATCATACATTCACTGGTTCATTTAACCATTCATCCATCCAGTTTCTGAACCTGCTTACTTCAATTACTTTTGGATCAAGTCTATGTTTGCAGCGTCAGGGGCAAGTCAAGATGTCACCCAGAATGATTTGCTGATTCAATGCAGAGCCCAATCGTTAACAATCCCTACTGGGTAATTTCTGAGAAAAAGTCCTTGGCCCCCAACATGGTGGGGTTTGAACCTAAGATAGAGCTGTAGTGTTGACTGCTGGATAACCAGAGATATCTTCCACCTACCCATTCATTATTACGTTCAAATAATCAACTGAAGGGTCACATTGGGGTTGGAGAAGTGGAGTCAAATTAGGAAGCAGGACCCCCAGTCCAACACAGAGGACACAGAAACCCAAATTAGAGTCAACCATATAGCACAGCGTTTTAGATATGGCTGGTGGTGGTGGGGGATTGTAGCATCCAAAGAGGAACCTGTGAGGACAGGAGAGAAGATACAAACTCTGGAGTTGGGAGGCAGCAGCACAAAACACTGCTGTAAAATCCTCATGTTCTGTGAATTAGTGATACGTAGTATAAAAGCCAAGAAAATGTTAACAGTATATCTATCTATCTATCTATCTATCTATCTATCTATCTATCTATCTATCTATCTATCTATCTATCTATCTATCTATCTATCTATCTATCTATCTATCTATCTATTAATTATATAGTGCCTTTCATTCCTATCTATCTATCTATCTATCTATCTATCTATCTATCTATCTATCTATCTATCTATCTATCTATCTATCTATCTATCTATCTATCTATCTATCTATCATATAGTGCCTTTCATCTATCTATCTATCTATCTATCTATCTATCTATCTATCTATCTATCTATCTATCTATCTATCTATCTATCTATCTATCTATCTATCTATTAATTATATAGTGCCTTTCATTCCTATCTATCTATCTATCTATCTATCTATCTATCTATCTATCTATCTATCTATCTATCTATCTATCTATCTATCTATCTATTAATTAAATAGTGCCTTTCATTCCTATCTATCTATCTATCTATCTATCTATCTATCTATCTATCTATCTATCTATCTATCTATCTATCTATCTATCTATCTATCTATCTATCTATCATATAGTGCCTTTCATCTATCTATCTATCTATCTATCTATCTATCTATCTATCTATCTATCTATCTATCTATCTATCTATCTATCTATCTATCTATCTATTAATTATATAGTGCCTTTCATTCCTATCTATCTATCTATCTATCTATCTATCTATCTATCTATCTATCTATCTATCTATCTATCTATCTATCTATCTATCTATCTATTAATTATATAGTGCCTTTCATTCCTATCTATCTATCTATCTATCTATCTATCTATCTATCTATCTATCTATCTATCTATCTATCTATCTATCATATAGTGCCTTTCATCTATCTATCTATCTATCTATCTATCTATCTATCTATCTATCTATCTATCTATCTATCTATCTATCTATCTATCTATCTATCTATCTATCATATAGTGCCTTTCATCTATCTATCTATCTATCTATCTATCTATCTATCTATCTATCTATCTATCTATCTATCTATCTATCTATCTATCTATCTATCTGTCTATCTATCTATCTATTAATTATATAGTGCCTTTCATTCCTATCTATCTATCTATCTATCTATCTATCTATCTATCTATCTATCTATCTATCTATCTATCTATCTATCTATCTATCTATCTATCATATAGTGCCTTTCATCTATCTATCTATCTATCTATCTATCTATCTATCTATCTATCTATCTATCTATCTATCTATCTATCTATCTATCTATCTATCTATCTATCTATCTATCTATCTATTAATTATATAGTGCCTTTCATTCCTATCTATCTATCTATCTATCTATCTATCTATCTATCTATCTATCTATCTATCTATCTATCTATCTATCTATCTATTAATTATATAGTGCCTTTCATTCCTATCTATCTATCTATCTATCTATCTATCTATCTATCTATCTATCTATCTATCTATCTATCTATCTATCTATCTATCATATAGTGCCTTTCATCTATCTATCTATCTATCTATCTATCTATCTATCTATCTATCTATCTATCTATCTATCTATCTATCTATCTATCTATCTATCTATCTATCATATAGTGCATTTCATCTATCTATCTATCTATCTATCTATCTATCTATCTATCTATCATATAGTGCCTTTCATCTATCTATCTATCTATCTATCTATCTATCTATCTATCTATCTATCTATCTATCTATCTATCTATTAATTATATAGTGCCTTTCATTCCTATCTATCTATCTATCTATCTATCTATCTATCTATCTATCTATCTATCTATCTATCTATCTATCTATCTATCTATCTATCTATCTATCTATCTATTAATTATATAGTGCCTTTCATTCCTATCTATCTATCTATCTATCTATCTATCTATCTATCTATCTATCTATCTATCTATCTATCTATCTATCTATCTATCTATCTATTAATTATATAGTGCCTTTCATTCCTATCTATCTATCTATCTATCTATCTATCTATCTATCTATCTATCTATCTATCTATCATATAGTGCCTTTCATCTATCTATCTATCTATCTATCTATCTATCTATCTATCTATCTATCTATCTATCTATCTATCTATCTATCTATCTATCTATCTATCATATAGTGCCTTTCATCTATCTATCTATCTATCTATCTATCTATCTATCTATCTATCTATCTATCTATCTATCTATCTATCTATCTATCTATCTATCTATCTATCTATCTATTATATAGTGCCTTTCATTCCTATCTATCTATCTATCTATCTATCTATCTATCTATCTATCTATCTATCTATCTATCTATCTATCTATCTATCTATCTATCTATCTATTAATTAAATAGTGCCTTTCATTCCTATCTATCTATCTATCTATCTATCTATCTATCTATCTATCTATCTATCTATCTATCTATCTATCTATCTATCTATCTATCTATCATATAGTGCCTTTCATCTATCTATCTATCTATCTATCTATCTATCTATCTATCTATCTATCTATCTATCTATCTATCTATCTATCTATCTATCTATCTATCTATCTATCTATTAATTATATAGTGCCTTTCATTCCTATCTATCTATCTATCTATCTATCTATCTATCTATCTATCTATCTATCTATCTATCTATCTATCTATCTATCTATCTATCTATCTATCTATTAATTATATAGTGCCTTTCATTCCTATCTATCTATCTATCTATCTATCTATCTATCTATCTATCTATCTATCTATCTATCTATCTATCTATCTATCTATCTATCTATCTATCTATCTATCTATCTATCTATCTATCTATCTATCTATCTATCTATCTATCTATCTTAGATGCTTAGATGTTTGTAAAGCAGATGGACTGAATGGAGTTTACAGAGTTCAGCTCCTCATTTCACAGTTCAGATAAAACGTCACTCAAGTCACGCAATCATGAGAGGAGGTTTGCTGCCACTTTGAATTCCACCGTAACGAATGTTAAGTACGCCTTTCCCCTTCATTTGAAGTCAGAAAGTGAAATGATTACAGGTTTACATCGAGATGCCAAATGCTTCCGTTGCTGTTTTCGAAAAGGCGATGAAGTGAGCGGTCACAAGAGCTTGTGACGCAAAGGCTTTTGAATTACTGAAAGGAAGTCCGTGTGCTTGGAACATTTTGTAATGCGGGTGCCAATAGTAATTAGTGACTAACAGCTAACGTGACACCAATTTTTTGGTGAAGTGTGTCTTCATTTTGAACTTTTGGGTCAATATTCACATACACGATGGAGAATCAGTGGGTTGTTTTTGTCAGATACCCACATGGAGTGATCACAGAGACCTTAAAGTTGTGCACAATTCAAATTTAGCACAAAACGATCCACAGCTGTAGACTGCATGGCACGCAGAAGGGGATGACAATGGCGTTCACTCTGTGGTGGACTGGCGCCCTATCCAGGGATTCTTCCTGCCTTGTGCCCTTTGCTAGATGGGATAGGCTCCAGCAAACCCCCCCCAACCCCCCACAGCCCCCATAACCCTGTGCAGGACAGAAGTGATGACACTCGTGGGCACTACAAGCTGGACCTGCTCTGTCCAAATATTAACAACCTTAAATATAAAGCTGGGATTAACTGAGCAGGTCTGACCGCATCTTAGTGCCACCTACAGGCAGCTCCCAGTTATCCAAGACAGGGGAATGTTTTTTTTTTTATTATTATTATATTCATTAATTTGGGGGGGTGGGGTCTGTAAAATTTTAATTTCCTCATGGGGACAAATAAAGTTTAGTCTAATCTAATGTTATCTTATGATAAGCCACCTGAGACCCTTCCAGAGTGAAGTTATTTTAGCAGGTCCCAGAGATGAAGGACCACCCTATTGATACATTTTTGGTTATTAAGCTTTTCTTAACATCTCATTGAATAATAATATGTGACTAATAGATGCATTATAATCAAAGGTGTTAATAAGTGTCGAAGCTTGTGTCCGTCAATCTGAAGCATAGTGAGTCGAATCACAGTG